>NC_068982.1:46743920-46744692 GCF_001194135.2 Octopus bimaculoides | reverse complement strand
ATATTTTAGGTTAGTGGAGGGTTTGTGATATGGGAAGAATGTTTTAGTGTGTAGATCTAAAGTGACGTCCAAGAAGTTAGCTATACATGTTTCATCTTCAAATACTATACCAAAGCCCATTCTGCTAAAAAACCTAGCTAATTTATTTTTAATTTTTTGTATTTTTTGATTTGTATAATAGACAATCGTCTCTGTATAGACCACCCTTAACATTTGGGAATTGGTCTTCTAATTCGTATAGAATGTATGTGCATACTAAGTCTGCTATTTGAGCTGAATCGGAACTTCCCATAGGAATGTCAAATCCTTCTGGGGTGTCCTTACGTATCCATAGTTTTTTATTGAACTTAATTATAGAATTTCTAGCTGCTTTAATAACTTTAAATTCATCTCTAGGCATACCCGCCTTCTTGTGAGCAAACCAAAGTGCTTTGTTTAAAATAATGGAGTTAATTGAGGGATAAAAATTAGAAATGTCAAATTGGACAAATTTGGCATTGTTTTTGTTGTTAATATTGCGAAACCAGTCAACTACCTGCAAAGAATTAGACCATAAATTAAGTTTTAATTTGTTAACTAAAGTAGGAATGTATTTATCAAGTATATTTTTGCTACACACACACACACACACATATATATATGTATATATATTTACATTTGGCTTCTTTCAGCTTTTGTCTACTGAATCCACTCCAAATCTTTGGTCAGCCTATGATGCTGTGAGTTGGCACTCCGTCGCTTACGGCGTCGAGGGTTCCAGTTGATCCGATCA
>NC_068982.1:46742163-46743910 GCF_001194135.2 Octopus bimaculoides | reverse complement strand
TAAGGGTAAAAGTAAAAATAAAAATATAAATCATAATGCGTATATGTACACATAGAAGTCTATAGAAACACCTCTAGTTTATACAAAACCCTGAATATGTATACACAGACACACACATACACGTTTTCTCTCACAGATACACGTGTATATATAAAAAAAACCCATACCGGTATATTCAAACGTACATAAATTTTGTATGTTTTGGTTTTTACAAGAGTTTATCAATATTTAAAATATGCTCTAATTTAGGTTAATAAATTACGAAAGTTTAGATAAATAATTTGAATCGTAAATAATTTTAATCTTCTAACGTTTGAGGGAATAATAGTATGTTTTATTAGAACTATTTGAAGAAATTACTTATTACGGGTAAATATGATAGCGTTTAAAAAATTTTTTATTGTTATTTGAATGCAGAAAATGTATGTTTTTGCCAGTGTTTACATCTGTAAGAATGTTCTATGAAAGTATTTACCAGATTATTCTTTGAAAATAAAATGAAGAGGAGTTCTGTAACACAAATATTGCAGAATTTTCCACCCTTTTACATATGGCTTAGAAATAGAAAGAATAAGCCAGTCTAGTTTAAATTTAATGTTATTATCTTTAAGATCCCAAATTAGTTTGCTAAGGCTCGTGGAATTACGTTTGTTTCTATCTCTAAAGGATGAGAAATGGTTAGAAATTCTAGTGGATAATGGAGTAGGGGAAGAACCTACATAAAAGTGAGTATTTTTGGGAGTACTAACTTGGCATTGGTAGATAGTGTTTCTGAGTTTCGCATTTTCACTTAAAAAACTAATTCTTTTGCTATTGACTTCTGAAATAATGATTTTGTTGTTGTGACTATTACTATTATGTGTCGTGTTATTATTATTGTTCCCCATATTATTATTATTAGTGTTATTATTGTTATTTTGGTAAGGGTTAATAATGTTTGGTTCAATGTTATTACTGTTTGAACTCTCTAGTGGATGCAAAAGCCTCATATTGTGTGCAGATATTATCTGTGAGATGTTCTTCATGTTAAAGAAACTGAATCTAATCTTGTGTGTGTTTATGACTTGGGAGTAGTGAGAATGTTTAGGGAAGTTCTTATTTATAGCGTTTTGGAACTGGGATACCAAGTTTGATTTTACGCTTTTACTAAAAGGAAGAATTACCCAGACATATTTATTAAGTCCTGGTTTAGAATGTTTTCTGGTATTGTTTATAAATAGTCTTAGTTTATTATTATCGTTGAAACAAGGATTTATTTGACTGTTATTTCCCTTATTTCGTGGAAGAATGTTGAGCTTGTTTCTATCGTTAGGTAATTTATGATTGAGGTTATCTTCGTATTTATTGTTATTATTTAAATTAAAAACTGTATCATTATTACTATTGCTATTAAGAATATTATTATTATTACTACTCATATCGGTTTCATAATTAGAATCTATATAATTAACCTTTACTCTGTAACCGGCTTTTAATAAAGCTAAATTGTAAAATTCAACCTCCTTATTGAAGATGCATTCATTCGTAGAAAGATTGGATATTCTAAGTGAAATATTTTTGACCAAATTTCTCGTTACTGAATTTGGATGATTGCTGGATTTGCTGATATATTTTAGGTTAGTGGAGGGTTTGTGATATGGGAAGAATGTTTTAGTGTGTAGATCTAAAGTGACGTCCAAGAAGTTAGCTATACATGTTTCATCTTCAAATACTATACCAAAGCCCATTCTGCTAAAAAACCTAGCTA
>NC_068982.1:46740417-46741728 GCF_001194135.2 Octopus bimaculoides | reverse complement strand
GGAACAGCCTGCTCGTTAAATTAACGTGCAAGTGGCTGAGCATTCCACAGACACGCGTACCCTTAACGTAGTTCTTGGGGATATTCAGCGTGACACAGTGTGACAAGGCTGACCCCTTTGAATTACAGGCACAACAGAAACAGGAAGTAAGAGTGAGAGAAAGTTGTGGTGGAAGAGTACAGCAGGGTTCGCCACCATCCCCTGTCGGAGCCTCGTGGAGCTTTATGGCGCTTTCGCTCAATAAACACTCACAACGCCCAGTCTGGGAATCGAAACCGCGATCCTATGACCGCGAGTCCATTGCCCTAACCACTGGGCCATTGCACCTCCACCTATGGTGCTGTACACTGGCATGAAAGCCAACAACATATGACTGGGAAGCAAGCTTTTTAACAACACAGCTATGTCTGCACCTATGTTCTGGACAAATTCAACTGTTATTTCAAGAAGGTCAAACGACCACAAAGAAGCTTTCTTATTGGCTCATTAATTTTCCAGTGGAATGTTCTTTGGGGAGGTTTCAACTCAGAGAGAAAGTTTAAAAGGTTAAAAAAAGTCATTAAAAAAACAGCTAATTATTAACTTCAACGTCAAATTATTTTTAAAACTTCTCAGTTAGAACCATATTTAAAATAATATTAGTATTCTTTATTTATTTTAGTTATTTTTTATTTACCTCAAGCAGATTTTGCCATTATTTGCATCAAAAACTTTTACCTAAATAGATGGTTAGCAAATTTTGCTATATTTCCATCAGCTCATATTTTTCCCCCCCGCCACCAAACTTATTGTAATAGAAAGCAGCAAGTGTGTTAGTTATCTTTTTGCTTTCTATTATACAAGTCAGACCATTTGCAAATTACATGCATGACTGCTCAATCAAACAGGTGAAGGTTAACTAATTTCCACAGAAAGGCTCAAGGGATAAGTGGGAAAAAAAGTGCGCTGTAGCATGACATGGTGCAAGTTTCCTCTATTATCAAGTGATTTCATACATATATAGTGATTTATGTTGTTATACCGTTGTATTATATAACTTCTTAAATAATAGATGGGGAAAATGAAGAGCATTAGTACATATTTTTACCAAGAGTTGAAGCATTTAAGAGAATGGCTTGATGAAATACTTGATCATATAAGTTAATTGAGTCAGCAAACTATGTAATATCTATCTATCTGACTGTCTGTTATTCTTTTACTTTTTTACTTGTTTCAGTCATTTGACTGTGGCCATGCTGGAGTACCAGCTTATATACACACATACATAATACATACATACATACATACATATATATATATGTATATATAAGA
>NC_068982.1:46738262-46739574 GCF_001194135.2 Octopus bimaculoides | reverse complement strand
TGATTTTAAAAATTATATAAAGAAAATATTACTGGTTTCGATGATGAATCCTATCTTATTAAATACCTGTAAAAATTTATAAAAAATTAAAGTAAAAACAGTTTATCTTCATCTGGGGGTCACAAACATGTCTGGAGATTTTTCGTTAAGTTTTCTTTAAATATAGTTTCGTATAGAGTTCAAAGTGTTAGAGAGTAAGAGAGGGGGTGTAGTTGTCTATTCATCATCATCATCATCATCATCATCATTTAACGTCTGCTTTCCATGCTGGCATGGGTTGGGCAGTTTGACTGAAGACTGGCAAGCCAGAAAGCTGTATCATGCTCCAATCTGATGTGGCAAAGTTTCTACAGCTGGATGCCCTTCCTAACGCCAACCACTCCGAGAGTGTACTGGGTGCTTTTTACAAGCCACTGGCAAGAGGGCCAGTGAGGTGATACTGATATCGACTACACTTGAATGGTACTTTTTATGTGTCACTGGCACAGGAGCCAGTCAGGCGGCACTGCCAATGACCATGCTTGATTGGTGCTTTTTACGTGCCATTAGCACAAGAGCCACTTAGGCAGTACTGGCATTGGCCACAACCATGATTTCACTTGACTCAACAGGTCTTCTCAAGCACAGTTTATTGCCCAATGATTGAAGGGTGCCCTTAAATGGGCCTGTTATGCTACACTGGCATAGGCTAGGGTTACAGTCATTGCCTAAAAGAAATCTTTGTGGGTTCCTTCCAAGGGAGTGACTTAAATTAAATGGGTGTTATGTCCACCTGTGTGTGAGTGTGTATTGTATTGAATGTCCTTTCAATATGTTTCAAATGTGACCAGATGTGTGTTGATGGGTGTGTATGTTGTGATGAATATCTGTTACCTGAGGGACCAAAATTTTAATTCAAAGATGGCTAAACCTTCAAAGTCAAGTCCAATCTCACCCGCAACACAGAAAACCTGATCTACATAATCACATGCAATGGTTGCCAACATAATTACATAGGTCAGACGGGTGGATTGTTACGCAACAGAATGACGACCCATCACCAACAGATCCGAGATAAAAGCACAAGGAAAATTCCTTTAAGCAGCCACATTGCAACCTGTGCAAGAATGGATTTACCAAATTTCAAAATATTTCCCCTCTACAAGTGCTCAGATTCTTTCAACCAACAACAAAAACTAAATAAAGAAAGGAAATCTATTAACAAGTATAAACCACAATTAAATATAGACTCAACCACTACCAACCAAGAAATAAGAACAGACATTTAGAAACAATTTTATACATAATGTAAAATACTTCCCATCAATTCTTA
>NC_068982.1:46737270-46737912 GCF_001194135.2 Octopus bimaculoides | reverse complement strand
ATATATATATGTATGCCTGCACACACACACACACACAAACATACACACATACACAAACATACACACACTCACACACACATACACTCACATACACACACACAAACACATGTACATATACACACATACAAAAGAAGACATCGCAAAAAACACACTCACATGCACCTCTGCGTAGACACTCAAACACACTCACACCTCTGCACACACACTCACACACAAACGCAGATACACGCAAAAGAAAACATTGCAAAGATATATGCACACACAAACACACACACACACAAATACATACACACATACACCACACAAACACAAACAAATATACACACACACCTCTGCACACCCACACACACACACACATACGCACACACACACAAAAGAAAACATTACAAAAAAACACTCACACACATACACACAGCTGGTGACTACACACATACACACTCAAAAAAATACATCTACCTCTAAGGAAAATCCTAATTCTTTCTTCAACAAGACATTCATCACAACATACACACCCATGAACACACATCTGGTCACATTCCAAACATACTGAAAGGACATTCAACACAATACACACACACACATAAACACACTCACACATGCACACACACACACACACACACACACACACACACACACACACAC
>NC_068982.1:46729488-46736484 GCF_001194135.2 Octopus bimaculoides | reverse complement strand
TATATATATATATATATATATATATATATGATATATTGTGTGTGTGTGTGTGAAACTAACTGATTATCTGTATATTTATCTATTTATCTCTCTATCACTCTCTCTCCGGCCTCTCTGTCTACGTGCATATGTGTGTGTGTATAAAATTACACACACACGCATGCACGCACACATACATGCATGCAAACACACACACACACACACACACACACATATATATACATACAACTATTCATCCATCCATTCACACAACCATCTATTTTATTTATTTATTTGCTGTATCTATATAAATATTTATATTTATATGAATACTGACACTTTAATGTCTATCATAATTGCATGTCATTGAATATTACTGCAGATGCTGCTATCAATATCAACCACATGAATATCCTCCTGCTCTCAGTTTAGCTACTTCTTCCCAGCCATACCACCTCCCTTACTCCCTCTATCATCATCATCATTGTCATGACAACAGTAGTAACAAGACCAATATTGCTATCTGAAATGACACCTGGGAGTCTCTATGAAGTCACTGCACCAGCTAAAAATGACAGCCAAATTTTCCTCAGATTATACCAAGCTATTTATTAAAAGCAAAGGACAAATGTGTAATGTAGTCTTGATTCTGCATAGCTTGAATTCAGGATGAGATGGCCATGGCAGGAATGCTTTGAATGTAGGTTTGTTCGATAATGGTTGATCTGGGGTTAATCAAGCGGGTGACTAATTGGCAGCTTCCTTAGAACTCATCAACATCATATGCTTTTGTGTGTGTATGTGTGCCTCTGTGTGTGTATGTGTATGTGTGTGCATGTGTGTGCGTGTGCTTGTATGTCTGCATGTGTGTGAGGGTGTATGCGTATGTATGTGTGTGCATTTGTATGTGTGTTTGCACTCGTGTGGGTGTATGCCTCTGTATGAGTGTGTGCTTGTGTGTATGTTTGCGTGATTGTATGCTTGTGTTTGTGTTGTGTATGTGTGCTTGTATGTGTGTATGCATATGTGTTTGCATATGTGTTTGCATATGTGTGGGTGTATGGTTGTATACATGTGTGTGTGTGTATGTATGTGTGAGTGCTTGTATGTGTTTTTGTGTGCATAGGTGTATCCCTGTGTGGGTGTGCACACATGTGTGGGTGTGCTCACATGTGTGTGGGTGTGAATGTGTGTGTGTGTGTGTGTGTGCCTGCACGTGTATGCGTGTGTGTGTGTGTGCATTGACAGATAACTTCAATAAAGCTGTTGATACACAGAAAAATAAAAGTGCTGAGATGCGCCAAACCCTGATATGCAGCCAAGTTAATAGAATATATTGAAGGAGAAACATTTGCACCAAGATATAACAGACATGATTGAGTATTTCACTCATGTTAAGGACAACAAAGAGTTCTTTTGCCAAAATGCTTTATGACATGACAATGTTTGCATTAATTTTTCCTGTTTTTTAAAGAAAAAGAATAATGAGAAAGCAAACTACAATATTTCTTTAAAAATCTTACACACTGTTTTTGTCAAAGTGTTCTCTAACCTTCTTTATAAAATGTACTATAACCCTCTTTTTATGATGTACTACAGGTTTTTCTAAAGTGTTTTATAACATTTCTGTAAGAATGTGCAGCCAACACTCGAGTGAAATTCCTCTCTCTCCCCTTTATTATAATATATGCTTTCAAATGCAGCAGGTAACTCTGATTGGTTGGTATTGGCACAATTTGTCTCTTACTCTGTTGCGCCAATACCAACTAATCAGAGTAGTGGACACAACAGGGTCCAAATAACAGCCAAAGGTTAGCTGTTACCTGCTGCATTTGAAAGTATGTATTTATAATAAAGGGGAGAGAGGAATTTCACTTGAGTGTTCATTACAAATGTAATATAACAATTTTTAACCTTCATAGCCTTGATAAAAAGCTTCTTTTTAAAGTGTTCTATTATGCAACAAGCAAAATTGCTCGTTCTAAAATTTTTCTAAGAGATCAACGCAGTAGTTGTACTGACAAGTCATATTCGTAGCAACTTTAACATGGCTATCTGTTTGAGTAGACTCTACTGCGATTTGTTAACCCCAAAAGAACATTATGGTTAAAAAATTGCAGTAGAGTCCACTCAAATGGACAGCTATGTTACAGTGACTACAAATATTACTTGTACTATTATGGCTTTCTTTTTAAGCCTTCTTTTTAAAGGGCACTGCTGCATCCATTTTAAATTGTATTATACCCTTCTTTTTAAAGTGTTATGTAATCTTTTTCCATTCTTAATTTCCAAGTGTACTTCAGTTTTACTAAAATGAACTGTAATCTATTTAAAGTGTGCTGTAGCCTTCATTTTAAAAAAATACTATAATCTTGTTTTTAACCCTTTAGCATTCAAATTATTCTGTTAAACGTAAGGCATATTTATTCACATTGATTTGAATTAATAATGCATTATATCGTAGCTGTGAGATTTTGATGATGTAATTGTTTATTTTTAGAATGGCATTGTAGGGTATGTGTGCAAGACCAGATCTGGCCATTTTGAACATAAAACAGGTTGAACATAATGGGCTGGATATAGTCAGTTTAAATGCTAAAAGGTTAAAACATAAAACCACCATCTTTTCAAAGTGTATTTTGAAGTATTTTGTGACATGGTGTATAATAACTTTCTTTTTTAAAGTATACTATAGCCTTCTTTATGAAGTCTGTTATAACCTACTTAGTAAGGTGTATTTTCTTATAGTTATTGCAGTCATTTTTCTTTTTGTCTTTCTTTAAAGCCATTTTTAATTGACGGATTCAAGTTTGATTTCCGCATATATGTCCTTCTAACATCCTGTGACCCTCTCCGGATATTTGTCTTTAAAGACGGTCTCACACGGTTTGCCACCTGCAGATATTGTGAACCTAATACCAGTAACATTGTAAGTTCTATTGTACTTCATTCTTTTTACTTCATCATATTTTAATTCCAATGTAGAATAAATGAAATCTTTTTTGTCAAGTAGGATTGAGTAATCTGCTACATCCAACTATTTTTAAGACAGATTGGTAAAAGTTTGTGAAAGTCAACAGTATACTGGAGCAGAAGTTGTCATGTTTGGTTGAAGTTTAACTTGCATTCTTCTAGTATGACCACTAAGCGAATTTGCAAACATAGGATGGTCATAGCTTGGCTGCTTTGATCATGTTTGTTTGGCCAGAGCTGACTTGGTAATTCTTTTAATTTTGGTCATTCCTTTAGATCTACTAGAACTAATCAAAATTTCTCAATGGTCTCTGTTACAACTTTGGAATCAATCTCTGTATTTGATAACAGTAATCATTATTCCTGCTTTGACCAGAATCTAGTTCTTTTTTTATTTATTATCCATACTAGAACCTTGATTCCAACAAATCCTTACATTGTAGTTCAGTTTCTACACTGTACACTGACTATTGTTGGTATTAACTATAGTTGGTCATGCAAATGACAATATACATATACAGGGTTATTCAAAAAGAATGAACCGATTTCATTACGCAATATTTTAATAAGGAAAAGCAATAGAAAACTCCAGCTAAGTCACAAGTATTTACTCACAATCAACTTTTATTTCCTGTCTTACAAGTGTTTAATGTGGCCACCAGCAGCAGCACGGTCAACATCAATGCGATAAGAGAATTCCTCCCAGACACGTATCGGCATATCACGATCCACTGAGTACTTCTTTGGCTGTCTGGTTGAATGCATTATCAAAGTTTTTCCATTTCCCTTCTATGTCAATATCTTCTGGAATTGCCTCAAGCAAAATCAAATTTATTCTTTAGTTCCATAATGAACATGCTTTTGATATGCTGATACGCATCTAGGAGGAATTCTCTTATTGCATTGATGTTGCCCACACTGCAGGTGATGGCCACATTGAACACTTGTAAAACAGGAAATAAAAAGTTGATTGTGAGTAAATACTTGTGACTTAGCTGGAGTTTTCTATTGCTTTTCCTCATTAAAATATTGTGGGTTCCGTAGTTGCTTTTACCAGTTATTAATGCTGGCTAACCTCAGTGAGTGTATAAAAACTCCAGTTAGTTTTATTTACTAACAAACATACTTAAAGAAACCTGATACTAAGCTTTAATACTACCACTCACCATTTAAGGATGGCTTATGTCTGCAGACTGCTAAAATGCATTGGACAGCTAGTCATTTTGTTTTTAACCAGCAGAGATGAAATGGTCAGGATCTAGGTTATTTTTAGAACAATGACAACACCACATGTATGATAGATTTCGGCTGGACTTGTATTTAATTTAGATTCTATCTGAACAATGCAGTTGACTCCACCCCAAAGAAGCAACAATTAACAATAAATGCACATAAAGATGCAAATTTTGCAGTGTGCATTAATTGCTACAGAAACATATGCAAGTGCAGAAATAAAAAGAAGTAATTAACTGCTGAATAAAACTTGATATAAATCTCTGTTCTTCTTAATTATATTTTCATCATATATATATATATATATATAGAGAGAGAGAGAGAGAGAGATATATATATATATATGAGGTGGTAACAAAAAGTTCCTGGACCAGTTATGTTTAATTAAAAATAACTCATTTACCTTAAGTTTTAGCATCATCTCTTTTGAAATGGTCACCTTGAGCAGCAATACGCTGGTCCCAACATTCCTGCCACTTTTGGAATCCGGTTGGGAAGTCATTTTTCATAAGCAAGTCAAGGACCTTCAGTGATTTGCTCTTGATCTCAACAACGGTGTTAAAATGGTGACCTTTGAGCTGCATATGCATCTTGGGGAAGAGATGGAAGTTTGCAGGTACTAAGTATGGTGAATATACAGGAAGTGATACTATATTGTTTTTGATGAGAAACTCTCAAGTGAGGAGAGCTTGGTGACAGGGTGCGTTGTTGTTGTGAAGAATCCAATTCCTTGCACTCCACAGATCCAGTCACTTTCCCTGAATGTCCTCCCTCAAATGCTTCAAAGTGTCATTGATTGCCCTCCAGCAATTTTCATGCATAAGCTGATGAATCGTCTCCACATTTCCGGGGGTGACACTCATGGCAGGTCTTCCAAATCGCTCATCGTCTTCCAGAGGTGTTCTTCTATTTTTGAAGTGCCTGTGCCACTCAAAACATTGTATACGACCCATTACCTTGTTGCCATAAGCATGCCAGAGCATGCTGAAAGTTGTTCTCCTGTGACATATACAACAGCAACTAGCACGTTTTCATTTGAATCTGCTTATGCATGCAAGTCATAGTTTTAGATTAAAACCGTTCATCAATATTTCATGTTAGTTTATATTCCAAACACTATCTGAATAAAAAGAAAACTGTTTTACTAATCTTTTATTACTTGGAAAATGAACGAAACAAAGGCTGTGTATTTCAAAAGAAATATGGTTGGAAAAGGGTTAAAGAACATGAAATTTCTGCTATGTATTTACTCCGTAATTATCTCTTATTACTACTACTACTACTACTACTACTACTACTACTACTAATAATAATAATAATAATAATAATAATAATAGTAATAATAATAAAAATAATAATAATAATAATAATAATAGTAATAATAATAGTAATAATAATAATAATAATAATAATAATAATAATAATAGTAATAATAATAATAAAAATAATAATAATAATACCAGCACCACTGCTGCCACCACCACCACCATTCTGACTAAGTGTGTTGTTTAGTCCACAAGTCACCTCTTAGCTGAATGAACAGTTCCATAATCAGAGGTAATCCTGTCATGATCATCACATCTTATGTTCAAGCATTGTGTCAAGAACTACTTTATTCAATCTTCTTTTTTTTCTTCTTCTTTTTTCTTCTTCTTTTTTTTTCTTAAAATGAGAAGGTGTAATATGAAGGAGTTTTGGTGAAAAAATACTTTCAGATATTTAGTTATGTTCTGTCTACATCCGTTTTGCACCCAGATTTCTTAAAGAAAAGAAAGAATACATTAGGTTATGTAATATTTCATAACCATAAAAAAAAGACAGGATGATAATGGCTGGAATTCTTTTGATCATTGTTCTGCTCAATCAGGGTTGACCTGGGGCTAAAAAAACAAGAACAGCAATGAACAGGAATTTTGAAGTAATCACATTCTAAATGTACGTTCTGTTAGTAGTTTCATATGAAGTATCTAAAATTATATAAAATAAAAACAAATTGATTGCAATTGAACTATTTGTAAAAGAGTATGTTCAGCCTTTAGTAGAGAAATAAGGGCTTACCTACACAGCTAAGTAATTTTACATCTCGTAAATTTAATGAGATTTAATGAGAAATTTGCCATGGATTTCTTATGGAACATCTTTGTTCTTCTAGAAAGATAAAAACCAATAAGGTATAGGTTAAATTAGTCTTTATTCTAGCATACCTTTCAAAGACTATTTGGAAATTTGGATTTAGCTTAGAAAGAGGTTGGTACTTGCAGATTATTGGAAGAAGGAAAAAAAAATGTGCAGCCTTTGATATATAGAGAAGAGATAAATCTGTGTAACTAAGAATACAGACAGGGCCTGTAATAATAATCCTTCAGATAAATTAGAGAGGTTTGAAGGTAGAGAGAAAACCTTAAATTGGCATAATGGTGTTTGATGAGGATTTTGCTAATGGATGCAACTATATTTCAGTAGTTTTGTAAGAAGTCAATTTACCAGTTCAAAAGGTTTGCATTTATTCTCTTTGAGGAGAGTCTCATGAGGAATTTTTGGTACCGTAATTTCTCAAAATGTGAATGTTACACACACATATATTTACAAGCTTTGATTCCATCTTCAACCCACTTTATACTTTAAGTATGAAATAGAAATGTCTAATTGGAATCATAAATAAAATTGCTTTATTTCTTTTTCTTATTTGTAACTATTGTTCCATTTATACTTTATTACATAATACCAACTTACATTCCCCACCATTTCATCTCACTCTCATTCTGTATCTATCTATCTATCTATCTATCTATCTATCTATCTATATATATA
>NC_068982.1:46727527-46729478 GCF_001194135.2 Octopus bimaculoides | reverse complement strand
TATATATATATATATATATATATATATATATATCCATCTGTCTCTCTCTCTCTTTCTCCTTCTCATTCTCATTTATTTCCCCTGTTTACTTTTATTTTTCCCTGTCTGTCTCTCTTTCCATCGTTGGTTTATTTTTGCCTCTTATCTGTTGTTTTACATAATTATATCCTGTCCAAACTTTACCTCATGGCTATTTCTCTCATTATCCTTTTCTCCTCCATGTTCCCAAACAATCCGCTTACACTCTCTTTCTTAACATCTTCCATTTCCAGGATAATGTCTACATGCATCTCACTAACTACTCAATCAATAAACACAGTGAAGATTTTGTCCGAGATGACAATGCTGGCAGCAAAAGGTAAGTAGAAAAATCATTACTGCTCAATTATATGATAACAGGAATTTTCTCCTAATTATATCCTTAGATGTATTTTGTGTACATGTGCATGTGTGTATGTGTCTGTGTGTGAGTGCATGTGCATGCGGGAATTATCTTTAGAATTTTCTTCATGGAACCAACCGCTACCATATATTGTTTACTCTTCCCTTCATTAAATCGTTATGATTGCAATGCATTAAAAAAAAAAAAAAATAGGATGCTTTTATTTTCTTTACAAATGTTCATTTTTGATAACATGCAAGACAATTCTGGTAATAGTATTTTTCATCTTTTAGTTATATTTAGCTGCCTTCATCTTTACATGTGCATGTATATGAGAAAGTATCAGTTTTACTGATGAGGATGAGTAAGGAGAATGGGTGTTGCTTACTTGGTGGCGTCCTTGGGGTTGTATACGGTGACCAGGGTAGATGATATCAGTCAACATTGTCATTAGTTAATTAGACAAGATGCAAGAAAGCTGAAAGGTATTATATTTAAAACCAATTTGAAAGCAGTAAACATATAAAACAGCCTGTTGTGCTGACACTGTCAAATTATACCAACGTGACAAAATCTCTTTACATTAAATCAATTAGATGGCAAACTGGCAGAATTGTTAATGCATCAGAAAAATTGCTTTCTTCTGGTTGTTAACATTCTAAGTTCAAATCCCACCAGGATCAACTTTGCATTTCATCTTCATGGGGTTGGTTGGGATGGGTGTGGGTGGTGCAGTTCAGTGAAATAAATTCTCAGTCAAGCACTGGGATCATTATAATCAACTGACTGCCCTCCACCCCTGAAATTGCTGGCCTTGTGCCAAACTGTGAAACAATTACTATCATTCATTCAATAACTGGCACTCCATGGGTTTCTATGACAAGGGTTCCAGTTTATCCAATCAATGGAACCGCCTGCTTGTGAAATTAACATGCAAGTGGCTGAACACTCCGCAAACACGTGTAACCTTAACGTACTTCTCAGGGAGATTCAGCAGGATACAGAATGTGATTAGGCCGGCCCTTTGAAATACAGGTACTACTCATTTTTACCAGCTGAGTGGACTAAAAAGCAGTGACAGAATTGCTGCTGTAGCAGTTGAAATGCCTTCTCAGTATTCAGTTATACTCCTTTACATCCATTTGGTTTTCATTCTCCCAGGATTGATGAAGTAGACTGCCTATCACTGAGGATACATAATCTATATCTCTTCCTTACTATTTTTGACCTTGTCACTTATTTAGAAATTATTATTATTATTATTATTATTATTATTATTATTATTATTATTATTATTATTAGTGAGTCAAGTGTGATGTCTTGACAGGTTTCCTAGGGGAACAAAGAAAATGTTTTGTGGTATTAAGTTACATCCTCTTATATTTTGAATTTAAATCTCATTGAGGAAAACTCTGCTTTTCCTTCTTCAGAGTTTGCTAAAATAGACTTCCAGATTGATATAACTAACCACTGTCATTACTACTGAGACCTTATGTTGAGTTGGGATATTATCGTTGTTGTTGTTGTTATTATTATTATTATTATTATTATTATTATTATTTTATGTTT
>NC_068982.1:46717696-46724319 GCF_001194135.2 Octopus bimaculoides | reverse complement strand
TTATTATTATTATTATTATTATTATTATTATTATTATTATTATTATTATTATTATTATTATTATTATTATTATTATTATTATTATTATTATTATTATTATTAAGGTGGCAAGCTGGCAGAATTGTTAGCATGCTGAGTGAAATGCTTAGCGACATTTCGTATGTCTTTATATTCTAAGTTCAAATTCTACTGGGATCAACTTTGTCTTTCATCCTTTTGGGGTTGATAAATTAAGTACCAGTGAGATACTGGAGTCAATGTAATCAACTAGTCCCCTCCCACCAAATTTAAGGCCTTGTACCTTTAGTTCAAAGGATTATTATTATTTCGTTTATATATTGGCTAAACTGGCAATATGACCATCCCCAAATACAACAACATTATTATTATTATTATTATTATTTGTCCTTTCAGGCAACATGCTAGCAGAATCGTTAGCACATTGGGCAAAATGCTTAGTGGCATTTCATCCATCTGCACATTCTGAGTTCAAATTCTACTGAGGTCGACTTTGCCTTTTATTCTTTTAGGGTTGATAATATAAGTTATGCACTAGGTCAATGTAATCAATTTACCACCATCCGAAAATTGCTGGCCTTGTGCCAAAATTTGAAAACAATTGTCCTAAGGTGGTGGATGGGCTGGTGGACATTAAAGGATGATGACGATGATGATAATGGCACAATAGGGATTGTATAGGGTGTCCCAAAAGTCACTGATGGGTTTCAGTTTATAATAACTTCCTTAATTTTACAATTAAATGCATGAAATTTTGATACAATATGAAGGATATAATGGAAATTAATATGCACAAGTCAAATTATGCAACACCACTACATTACATATGAAAAATGACATTGTTTAAATGGCAGACATTTTCGGCTTCATGCACCTGTGCTCTTTCCAAAATTTGCTCCATAACACTCTCAAGAGTTTCAGACCCCACTTCTGTGATTTCTCTATTGATGTCCTCGTTCAGTTGCATCAGGGTCTCCAGTTTGTTGATATAAACCCTTTCTTTCAGGTATCCCCACAAGAAAAAATCTGAGCTAGTCAAGTCTGGGGAACATGAAGGCCATTCAAAGTAGATTTCCCACATGGTTCCAACAAGATGGGGCGATTACTCATACTGCAAGAAAAACAATGCAGTTGCTATGGCAGTGCTTCGGAGAGAGAATAATCTCCCACTACGGCAATGTCAACTGGACTTCATGTTCCCCAGACTTGACTAGCCCAGATTTTTTCTTGTGGAGATACCTGAAAGAGAGGGTTTACGTCAACAAACTGGAGACCCTGGGGCAACTGAAGGAGAACATCAATAGAGAAATCAGAGAAGTGGAGTCTGAAACTCTTGAGGGTGTTATGGTGCAAGTTATATTTATATAAGGTGAATAGAGTATGATGTCATTACTGTTTATACCAAAGACAATGTTCATTATAGAAGACACTCCAGCCATGGACATTCTGTAAATTAATGTCTTGAATAACATTATTCAAAGTGCCTCTCATCTTTTTTTAAAAATCAGCTGAATGTGATTTGAAAATTTCATTGCTATTTCTAGTCGGTCAAACAACCAGACAGAGGTTCGCTTCTTTGCTTCAATGGTGAGTGAGTGTTTGCTGGATTGGTATAATCCAGAATATGAACTTGAGTGATAAAACCTGTGACCTGGCAATGTGAGCCACCACTCCTCTCTACACAGAACAAACTGCAGAAATTGTTTGGGAATGAAAGAAGACTACCTACAGAGTGTGTTGTGTTAATGTACTGAATGCATTGACTAAAATAACACACACTAAGTGTTATTTTTGTCAATGAATTATTGACAGAATACATTGTTATTGATTCAATTTAAGAAAGATTTTTTTTTGATGATGATGCAGCAAATTACATTTCAGTATATGTGTGCAACAATAGCAAGTTAATAATGAAACAATAGCTAAGTTAGTTGAATGCATTTAATGCAAGGTGCATTAAAAAGCTTGCTAATACAAGTGTAGGAATAGCTGTGTGGATAAAATGTTCACTAGGTGAGTGGAATTTGGTAGTCAGACTGAGTTCATATATATTTATGTGTCTCTGTGTGTGTGTGTGTGTGTGTTTATATATATATTTTACACACACACACATATTTATGTCCTTGTAACTTAGTGGTTCAGCAAAGGAGACCAATAGAATAAGTAATAGGCTTGCAAAGAATAATTCCTGGAGTCAATTTCTTTGACTAAAGGCAGTGCTCGGCATGACTGCAGTCAAATGATTGAAACAGGTAAAAGAAAAGAATAATAGAAAAAAGAAAAAAAAAATATATATATATATATATATATATATATATATATGTATGTATGTATATTTATCATCACCATCATCTTCATCATCATCGTTTAATGTCCATTTTCCATGCTGGCATGAATTGGATGGTTTGACAGGAGCTGGCCAGACTTCAGTTGTTTCTTGTAGCATGGTTTCTATTGCTGGATGCTCTTCCTGTTGCCAACCACTTTACAGAGTATGCTGGGTGCTTTATACATGCCACCAGCATGGGTGTGTTCATGTAGCATGAGTATATTTTACATGGCACCAACACTTGTAAAGGACAAGCCTGTATGTATGGATGACAGCAATTTTACTTGGCTTGCTGCGTCTTCTCACTTACAGTAAATCACCACATCTCCCAGTCCCTTGTCATTTCCTAAGTGTGGCCCAGTATCTGAAGATCCTTTCTCATCACTTTGTCCCACGTCTTCCTGGATCTGCCCCTTCCACAGGTTCCCTCCACAATTAGAGCTCGGCACATCTTTACACAGCTGTCCTCATCCATATGCATCACATGACCAAACCAATGCAATCTTCTCTCTTGCAAACAACATCTGATGCCTCTTAAATCCAGTTAAACGATGATGATGATGATGATTCTCCCATGATTAACTACATCATCACGTACAGTAGAATCTATTGTTTGCTGATGAGTTTACAATAAGACTGAAAGAAGATTGTATTTATCTCCAATATTTACCAAATTAATTAAAATATTAGTGAGTAGCTAATATATTTTCCTCACTGAATAATAATTTCTAGTTAGCATTTTAATGCTATGAGCATCAAATATGTTTATACTAACTTAACTTTTTTTTTATGTTGATGGCATCCTTGAATTAATTAAAATAAACGGTAAAGTTATATTCTCGAGTCATGCCGACTCACAAGGGCCAGTTTCCTGGTTTCATTGTGTATATATATTCTCCACTTGGACAGAACACTGATCCATCACAGGATTACTCATTTTTTGTCAACTGAGTGGACTGGAGCAACATCAAAGGAAGTGTTTTGCTCAAGAATACAACACATCACCCAGTCCAGGAATTGAAACCATAATCTTACGGTCATGAGTCCAGCACCCTAACCACTAAGCCACGCACCTCCACTCTTGAATCAATTGAACAGTTTTCTGTAGGAAGTCTTTCAAATTCTGCATTGGATACAAAAGAAAGACAAATACATTTATTTCAGTTTCATAAAATTGGTTACAATCTCAACAGTTTTCCAGTAATAACATTATGTCATTGTAATGCAACTTTGATTTATGTCTGATCTGATCACTATTACACTGTCATTAGAGAAAACAAGGCTTAGAAATTCTATTTTTTAGTGAGAATGTGATAAAATAATTCCTTCTACTATAAGCACAAAGGCTTGAATTTTGTTAGGAGGGGGCTAGTTGAATATATTGACCCCAGTGTTCAACTGGTATTTATTTTATCAACCTCAAAAAATGATGAATGGTAAAGTTGACATTGGTGAAAGTTGAACTCAGAACAAAGATAAATGAAATGCCACTAAGCATTTTGTCTGGCATGCTAATGATTCTGCCAGCTCACTGCCTTAAACCCTTTCTGATATAGGTACAAGGTCTGAAATCTTGGGGTAGGAGGCTAGTCAATTACATCAGTTGCAGTATGGAATTCTACTTTATGTGCAGCATATAACTCCTTGTAACTTTTCTACTTTTTGATATTTTCAGAAAATTTTCGCGAATTAGAATTCTACACATGGGAGTTCATATGATTATGCAAAACCAAAATAAAAAAGAATTTTGCTGCATGACTTAAGGGCTATTTGGCTGTTATTTTTAGCACATCTCATGACTATCTTATACCTTCTTCATTTGTTTGTCAGTCTGATGTATTTGATGCTTTTCAATATCTTTCTCCCCATAAACACATTTAATGGACTATTGCTGGGATTTAAGCCAAAAATTTGCACTGTTCATATTTTAAACTGGGATTTTAAAAAAAATTTTCTTTCAATTTCAACAAATTTTTAAAATTTTATTTTCATAGTCTTGTGAATTCCTGTGTGGAGAAAACAAATTCACAAAATTTTTCTGAAAATTCCAAAAAATGAAAAAAAATGTTATGAGGGGTTATATGCTGTGTGGAAAGCAGAATTCCGCCAGTTCCAGTACCGTCCCCAAAAAGATGAAAAGCCAAGTTGATCTCGGTCAGATTTGCAAATGTGTGGTATAATACTGTAGGTCATTTCTTATAGTTATTAGTGATTTTTTGTTCAGATGCTGTTTATTGATGTTATTTAACCTTATGTCAGCTTTGATCCTGTTGACCACAGATGAAAGCCATTCCAGGCAGCTTTAACACTTGGTCTTTTTAAGAATATCTAGGACTACATTATCTAAATTATCCTTCCTTTTTATACAACATGGTAGCATGTAAGTGAAGAGAGACATGCCTGCTTGTTCTAACTGATACTGTTTAATGAAATGAGGCCCTCATGTCTCCCTTGAATGATGTGCTCAAGGTCTCTATTCATGCCTATTTAAAGATTTTTAGAGTGTATATGGATGAATTCTTGTGGTGTATGTTGATATATTTCAAAGAACAACTCTGGCAGCAGCATTTGAAAACTTTCCATGTATTATGAACAAAAGAAATTGCTGATTTATTATGTCATAAAGTTTCAATTTTAATAGAGATGGTAATGAGGTTATTTCATGCTAATGTCTTATTCTACCTAATTTCTATATTTTTCAACATTTGTTGACTGCAGTAAATTGAAATATTGAGCCAAACATTATGTATAAATGACCCCTTTTTCTTTTTTTTTTTTTTGAGAAAATTTGTGTAAACTTTACAATGATTATATTTGAAATGGAATATATTTCATTTTGCTAGAATAAAGTGCAACAATTACTAGAAAATTGGTGAGTTCTTGTTACCAATTTTCTCAGACCTAAATGAGTTTTATTTGTCTTTCTCTTCATTCCATTGCTGAATTTGAATGTCTTCCTATAGGAAAATGTTACATTATTAGTATGCCATTGTTACACATTTACCAAAATATAATTTGCTGCATCATTGAAATTCTTCCTTTAATTGAATCAATAACACTAAGTTTAATTTTTTTTTTCCGTTAGTCAATATATTCAATGCATTAACTCAACATGCTGTGTTGTGTGGGCTCGGTTCACCTGAAGTCATAAAATGATTTCAGTTAACAAGGTAGTCTGATTCGACTGAGTTGGTTTTAGTGCCAAAATATACTTAAAATTCAATGCAGTTCAATTTTATCATTACTGTGTACCATTGCATAGACATACATACAACAAATGTAAATTGCATTCCGAACTGGAGTAAAAAAAAAATCAAAAAAAAAACCAAGACAGAAAAAGAAAAACAAAATCAAATCAATCAAAAGAGAAATGATAAATCAATATCAATAATAACTGAATATGAGTTAATGAAAACAATAAACAGTAGCCAATTAAACAGATACAATCAGAATAAAAATGTGTTTTATTAATATATATCTCTCATGGATATACAAACACATACACACACACACAGACACACACACACACAGACACACAGACACACACACACACACACACACACACACACACACACACACACACACACACACACACACACACACACACACACACACACACACACACACACACACATGCAGATTTGCAACAAAAAAATTGTTCCATCTATTACAAATGTTCTGAGGCTAGAAGAAGCGTATTCATTTTCTAAACCTACTTTTGTGACCCAAATTTATTTGCAAAGCCTCTTCAATTGCTGTAAGCTAAGACAACTTGTAAGTTAGGGATGGTGGTTCCACATATTGCTCTTATGTTCTGTCATTGGCTCTGTTAAATATATTCTATTAGCATTATTGAAATACCAATAATGTTTTGTGTGCCTTTCCCTGACTATTCTTTTATCGTTTCCTAGTTCCAGTCACTGGATTGTGGCCATGCTGGGGCACCAACCACTTCGGTGGGTTTTAGTTTAAACAGATTGACTTCAGTACTTATTTCTAAGTCTGCTACTTATTGTGTTGCTCTCTTTCACTGAACCACTAAGTTGCAGGGACATGAACAAACCAACACCAGTTGTCAAGCTACTAGGGGGTGCTGAAAAGTTCCTGGCTGTATGGGGTATTGCTAATGGCGTGGTTGGAGGCCCAACATTCTGAGTTCTTTTACAGGGCTTAGAAAAACTGAAAGACCACTGCAATAAGTGTGTGGAACTGAGAGGGCAATATGTTGAATAAAATCATAATCAACTGATCCTCCTGTATTTTTTTTTACCCAAAG
>NC_068982.1:46704081-46717686 GCF_001194135.2 Octopus bimaculoides | reverse complement strand
GTCCAGATATAGCTGTGTGGTTAAGAAGCTTGCATTGAAAATCTGTGGTTTCAGGTTCAGTCCTACAGCCCAGCATTTTGGCCAAGTTTCTTCTGCTATAACCTCAGGCCCACCAATGTCTTGTGAGTAGTGAATATGATAAAGAGAAGCTGATATGTGTGTGTGTGTGTGTGTGTGTATGTACGTATGTATGTATATATATATATGTGTGTGTGTGTGTGTCTTTGTGTGTCTTTGCATTTGTGTTTGTCCCTCACTACCACTTGACAACTAGTGTTAGTTTGTTTATGTTCCCAGAACTTAGCAGTTCAGTAAAAATGACTGATAGAATAAGTACCAACATTTTTTTAAAAAAAAGACAGTACTAGCATTGATTTGTTTAACTAAATCCTCCAAGTTGGTGCCTCAGTGACTGTGACAAGTAGGAGAGCAATGATAAAAGATATGGTGATAGCCTAACATTTGTTTGTTTCTGTGACAGTATTGGATACTGCATAGTATCACAAGATTTTGTCATTCATCCACTGCTTGGAGACTGACACAACTTCACCATATTGTCATGATCTAACGAAATAAATCAAAATACTAACAATAGAAGGAGAGTCAACAAAATGATTAAACAACCAATTTAGAGCTAAATTCAGGACGTAGAAAATACAAGCCATAATTGGCTATATTTATTACTCACATTTAGAAATACTTGTTCTGAGTGATGAATTGATTCCAATAGCAATTTGAATTTTAAATTTAGATGTTTGAATGTCTCTGATGCTTTTATCAAATGATTTTCTTAGACTGGTGTATGGAATTGATGCTTACATTCAATAGATATTTGGCATCTTCAGATCTCTTGTCTGTCTTCATCAAAAGAAGATGACAAATTATACCATTTTACGAAGTATTGGTGTAAACATGGCTGTGAGGTTAAGAAGCTTACTTTGCTACTATGTGGTTTTGGGTTCAATACCACTGTACCTGAAAGACCAATGCCTTGTGAATGAATTTTATTGACCGAAACTGTGTGGAAGCCTGTCATATATATGTATGTGTGTGCATGTGAGTCTCTTTGTTTGTGCTTGACTTCAAGTATTGGTTTGTTTGCATCCCCATGACTTAGCGGCTCATCAAAAAATGCCTCATGGAATATATGTCAGACTTTGAAAAGATAAGTTCTGGTGTCAATTTGTTCAATTAAACCCTTCAAGCATGGCTGCAGTCCAATGAATGAAACAAGTAAAAGATATAGTGGTACATCTTAATTACTCCTGCAAAACAGAAAGCCCTGGTGAGAGTGGATAAGTTATCACAAAATGGTGTGAAGCAAAATGAGTGGAATAAGTTATCACCAGATGGTATTTACCAAAAGGAGTATATAATTCATCACAGGATAATTAAAGGGCAAGTGTAAAGGGTAAAGGCCACCTCTGGTCATGAATGACCATGGGATAGCACCTAGAAAGTTAGCCTCTGAGGAACAAGTTCGCTCAAGGTTGTTTTTATGAAAGACCAGCATTCGCCCATGCATACTAGCCTCTCCTCTCCATGCCACCGATGTTATCCAAGGGAAAGGCAAAGGCTGATATAGCTTGGCTCCAGTGACTTCACAACTCATTCCTACAGGTGAATGAACTGGAGTAGCATGAAAATAAAGTGTTTTGCTCAAGAACACAACACACAGCCTGGTCCAGGAATCGAGCTCACTATCTCCTGATTGTGAGCCTGATGCTCTAATCACTGAGCTATATGCCTTCACAAGATAAGTATTGCAGGCTAATTATCACAAGAGAGACTACAATATTATAAGCAACATTTTTGATTATGTAAATGAGGCTGAAATTGTTCCTAGAAATTTTGACCCATCACATGAATTTTTTTTCTTTTCTATTTTACTTCATGATTTGTTATCAAACATTGAATTGAGTTGTTTCTATGAGATTTCTACCATTTAACCAACTGATTGTTTTTACTAATCTTCCTTCTCCATCTCACTCAGTATCAGGATTTTTTTAGCATTCCAGCATAAAAGAAGCATATAAAGCAGTCACAGGCAAACTGAGACCTGCAGAATTTTTTGAATGGCACACCCAATGAAAATATTACCATGAATTGTTTTTTAGT
Organism: Octopus bimaculoides; assembly: GCF_001194135.2. Taxonomy (NCBI): domain Eukaryota; kingdom Metazoa; phylum Mollusca; class Cephalopoda; order Octopoda; family Octopodidae; genus Octopus; species Octopus bimaculoides. The sequence continues at coordinate 46,715,568 of NC_068982.1, read as the reverse complement.
AATGTAGCCTGCTTGATAATGAACCATATCTTATGTGACCTGCTTCTTGGAAAAGTTACCTAAGCCTGATCTAACTACTTAATAGTAAGTTAGAGAAGTTGGCAGGGTATATAGTTGATGCAATGTCTCCTTTTCTGAGTGAAACTGATGCGTCCTAGTGTGCCATTGGTGCCACATTAAATCAGAACTAAAGACATACAAGGCAGCAGCACCAGTGAGGTCACCAAGTAACATGCAAGACAAACCCCTTCATCTGAGGATGGGAGCGAGATTGATGGAAGTGGCTTTGTGCCAGGTGAGGAGAAGTTAAAATATGTTAGAGGGACAGAAATAGGTGTCTTGCTGTAGAAGAGATACATGACTACCCCAGTTGCAAAAGAAAGAAAATGATTTAGAAATTTCTTTTACAAGCTTTCATTTGTATTTGAATACTGTAAGACACTTAAGAAAAATGGTTTACTAGAGCTTTCCATGATGTGCGCCACTGCCTAGGCTCAGTTTGGTAAATACATATTAAAATCATGCAAATATTATAATTATGTAAGATTTCAATTCAGAATTATATGTTGGTTGAATAAACATTGCATGTTGCCTAATAAAAAATGTTGTTTCAAACAGTTTGGAGATGATACACAGACAATGAGAATGTGAAATTTTCTTTTTTTCTCTTTACCTTGCAATCTACAAAAGATCCAGAATTAAATTCTAATGAAACATAAACTCAATGCAATCATAGAAGACTTCTGACACTGTAAACATTATTTGACACCACCTCACTTTGTTTGGGGGCCTGACTAACTGAAACTTTAAAACTGACCACAAATTAGTTCCTTGTATATTTAGAAACCTGGTAACAGCCTGCCAGTTCAAGTGCAGTTGGTCAAAAACTCCACATACCAAATGCCAGAATGTTTCAGGGGTCATCAAGAGAGAATACACACTATTTCGGGGCCTTCCTTTCAACTACTTCACAGCACACAGGCCTCTCTCACAAATTTGAGGTCACACCTACTGGTTTGACCTACTAGTATTCAACCACAAGTCTATTTCAGGATCATCACAAGTAACTTTGAGATTGCACAAGAGTTGTAGGCTTGCACTTGTGGAAGCCAGTGTTGTAGTAATAGAAGAAAAAGCAGAGAGAAGAAACATCACACCCATAAGTCAGAAAGTGTGTGTTGCTGAGTAATTTCATGCCTATTGGTTGGCTGGCATCTCTATGGATATTGTCTACTACTGCAACACAGTCTCACATGTGGAATTATTAACTATCAACTACAAGGGAAAATCACAAGTATATGGTGTGTCATCATCATTGTCATCATCTGCAGCAGCATTTTCCCCCTTTAGCATTTAAATCAGCCGTATCTGACCAAAATATTCTGCCATGTTTTACATTCAAACTGGCTAGATCTGGCTTCACACATCAACCCTACAATATCATTCTAAAAATTAAAATGTTCCCTCATCAAAATCTCATGGCTACAATACAATGCCTGATTAATTGAAAACAATGTGAATAAAAAAAGGCATTATTATAATGTGACTCCTAAAGGGCTAAATGTCCATTTTTCTATGCTTTATTGGAAATGAATGACATTCATTTATGACAGTAGATGTCAAAAACAGAGGCACAAAAATAAATATACTCACACATGCATACATACCCACATACACATGATGAGCTTCCTTCAGTTTATATCTACCAAATCTATTCACAAGGTTTTGGTTGGCCCTGGGCTTTATTGGAAAACACTTGCCCAAGGTGCAATCTAGTGAGACTGAACCCAAAACCATGTGACTGGGAAGCAAACTTCTTAACCACACTGCCATAGCTGTGCCTGGTATATTTAAGGTTGTTGGCACTCCGTCAGTTACAACGATGAGGGTTCCAGTTGATCCGATCAACGGAACAGCCTGCTTGTGAAATTAACGTGCAAGTGGCTGAGCACTCCACAGACACGTGTACCCTTATCGTAGTTCTCAGGGAGATTCAGCGTGACAAAGAGTGTGACAAGGCTGGCCCTTTGAAATACAGGTACAACAGGAAGAAAGAATGAAAGAAAGTTGTGGTAAAAGAGTACAGCAGGATTCGCCACAACCCCCCTGCTGGAGCCTCATGGAGCTTTAGGTGTTTTCGCTCAGTAAACACTCACAACGCCCGGTCTGGGAATCAAAACCGCAATCCTACGACCACGAGTCCGCTGCCCCAACCACTGGGCCATTGCGCCTCCATGCCTGGTATATAAGGAATAATTAATAAACCATGGATTGAACCTCTGTTGTAAATTTGATCTGTCAAGAGCTTCCTAGCACTATATAGCAGCAGTTGAACATTGGGTGGTTCTCGGATCGGGCTATGTGTTGTGTTCTTGAGCAAGACACTTTATTTCACATTGCTCCAGTCCGCTCAGCTGTAGAAATGAGTTAAAATGTCACTGATGCTGAGTTGTATCAGCCTTTGCCTTTCCCTTGGATAACATCAGTGGTGCAGAGAGAGGAAGCTGGTATGCATGGGCAACTGCTGCTCTTCCATAAACAACCTTGCCCAGACTTGTGCCTCAGAGGGGAACTTTCTAGGTACAATCCCATGATTATTCATGATCAAAGGGGGTTTTCCCCTTTATCCTATACATCCTGAAATCCATTTCTCATTATTTGTCTCGTAGTCTTTTCATTCTGTCTTATTAGCCATTTCCCCCTCAAATTTAAAAAAAAAAAAGAAAATTAATTCAAAAAAACAAATTCTTTATTTAAAATATTTTTCTTGCTAAATTCTTTTTCTACTTTTACATATTCCTAACAGACGTATCAGCACAGTGAATAAATACATGAGGGACCATGGTTATGATGTTGACAAACTCTGGCGAGATATCGACGATGTTATCATTAAAACAATTATATCAGCACACGCTGTACTACGACATAACTATCGGACATGCTTTCAGAATCACACCAAAACAAGTGCCTGCTTTGAAATACTTGGAATCGATGTCATGCTTGACAAAAAACTCAAGCCATTAATAATTGAGGTACACCGCAAAATGTCTTTATTTATTTTTCTGAAATATCAGTTGAAAGTAAAACTTTTGTTTTGATACTTTATTTGCAGTGTCTTTGGACCTATAATACATTTGATAAAAGCAGATGGATGGATGGATGGATGGACGGATGGACGGATGGACGGATGGACGGATGGACGGATGGACGGATGGACAGACGGACGGACGGACGGACGGACGGACGGAAAGAGAGAGAAAACTGCAATGATTCATATATTGTATGTTTAATTCCGGAAGTGTCCAGTTGTGTTGGGTTGGTTTGTCTTTTATCTTTTATTCGTTTCAGTCATTGGACTGTGGTCAGGCTGGAGCACTGCCGTGAAAGGTTTTCATTGAACAAATTGACCCCAATACTTATTTTTAAGCTTGGCATGTATTTTAATGGATCTCTCTTTTTTTCTTTTTTTTTTTTTTTTTTTTTTTTGGTGAACTGTTAAGTTATAAGGACATAAACAAGCTGTCTAGTAATAATGTAGAACAAATATTCTTTTCTACACTAGGCACAAGGTTCAATTTTCGGGGAGGTGTCCAATTTTTGGGGAGGTGTGCCAATTGATTAGATCGACCCCAGTACACAGCTGATACTTAATTTATTGACCCCGAAAGGATGAAAGGCAAAGTCAACCTCAGCGGAATTTGAACTTAGAACGTAAAGACAGACGAAATACCACTAAGCATTTCACCTAACATGCTAACATTTCTACCAGCTTGCCACCTTAATGTAGAACAAATATTAACACAATGGAGCTTGGTACAATTCTCTATTGCTACTGGATTTGTTGAGTATATAAACAGATTGGCTGCTTGTTTCTCTGAGATTTAGTAAAAAGCATCCAGTCCTCACTGTGAAGTAGTTGGTATTTGGAAGGGCATCCAGCTGTAAAAACCATGCCAAAAACTGACCTCGCCTGTGCTAGTGCTGCATAAAAAGCACTCACTCCACTCTGTGAGGTGGTTGGTGTTGGAAAGGGCATTCAGTCGTGAAAGCCAGGCCAAAACAGACACAGAAGTTTGGTGTAGTCTTCTGCTTGGCTAGCTCCTGTCAAACTATCCAACCCATGCCAGCATGGAAAGCAGACGTTCATGATGATGATAATGATGATGTTGCAGATACCTCTGATAAGAACCCAATAATGTTCGAAAATTAATGAAGTCTATTCATCATTTTTTTTTTTCAATCTACAGAGAAATACTTAAATTTTCCCTGTTTATATACCTGTTATATAGATTACATATACACAGTGAGCTTCTTTCAGTTTCCATCTGCTAAATCCAATGATAAGGCTTTGGTTAGCCCAGAGCTATTGTAGATGACACTCACCCATGATGCTACATCGTGGGATTGAACCCAAAACAAAGTGGTTGGGAAGCAAGCTTCTTACCTCACAGTTATGCTTGTATACCTATATATATATTAAACTGGCATTCTGTCGGTTATGATAATAAGGGTTCCAGTTGATCCGATCAACAGATCAGCCTGCTCATGAAATTAACATCCAAGTGACAGAGCACTCCATGGACACACATACCCTTAATGTAGTTCTCAGGGAGATTCAGTGTGACATAAAGTGTGACAAGGCTAGCCCTTTGAAATACAGGTATGACTCATTTTTGCCAGCTGAGTGGACTGGAGCAACGTGAAATAAAGTGTCTTGTTCAAGGACACAATCTGTCATCAGGAATTGAACTCATGACCTTGTGATTGTGGTTTGAATACTCTAACCACTAAACTATGTGGCTTCGCACATATATAGATATATACATGCACATGTATGGATGTATTATCTATTCACATTTTTCCCTCTCCTCTTCCTCTCTCTTTCTCCCTCCTTCTCTTCATCTCTCTCTTCCTCCCTCTCTCTTCCTCCCTCTCTCTTCCTCTCTCTCTTCTTCTCTCTCTCCCCCTCTCTCTTCTCTCTGGTTGGGTAACCATGTGCCTTCTCTACAGCAAGGTGTCTGTTTCTCTCTCTCTGTCACACTCTAATATTTTGTTATCTGACACAAGATCACCTACTCCGATGCCGCCTCCCCTCCCAAAGATTCCTTGTCTTGCAAAGTTACTTGATGACACTGCCAGTGCAGGTGCCACTTAAAAGCACCGAGTCCACACTGTAAAGTGGCTGGTGTTTGGAAAGGTGTCCAGCTGTAAAAACCTTGCCAAAACTGACCTTGCCAGTGTGAGTGCCTCATAAAAAGCATTCAGTCCACTCTACAGAGTGGTTGGTGATAGGAAGGGCATCCAACCATAAAAACCATGCTAAAACAGACACAGAAGCATGGCGCAATCTCATGCCTGGCCAGCTCCTGTCAGACTGTCCAACCCATGCCAGCATGGAAGGAGGATGTTAAATGGTGATGATGGTGATGATGGTACACCTACTGTCTACTAAATTTTACTCGTAAGCCATCAATCTACTCAAGCCTACAGTTGTAAACACTAGCCTAAGTAAAGTATTACATGGTGGGATCGAATCCAAATATGGAGCCATGTGGCTCCAAATTGAAACTTTAAACTTCAAGGTTATGACTTTTTAGGTGTTGAAGTAGCATAACTCTGGCCCTAGTAACATAATTTCTTGGTTCCAAATGAGTCAGGTTTAACAGTGAAAAGAAATACTAGGACAAGAGTTGTAATTGACAGCCACACTTTATTCAAATGCTTAATGGAAGGTACAGCAAAAGGTTGGTACATCATGAATGATACAGTCAGAAAACATACATATTGGTTTCTCGTGCAGTTGGTATTTGACGATGTGTGCTGGATGGAACACAACAGTGTGTCAAAGTTCTCTGCTGAATAACTCTCCTCTCCCCATACCAAGATCCAAACTCAGTCATACTTTCTGATTTCACTGGAGAAAAACAGGAAAGATTCCTCTTTTTAAAGCTGATGGAGGGCTCCAATAACAAACCTAATTTGCCCATGTTAGACTAGTCTGTCATGTGATGGAGTTGAATAGCCTGCATAAAGCCAGAAAGACACGGCCATCACATGACCAGGTCATGTGACCACTTGTAGAAAACATGCATATGAGCTGATACTTCGGATTTAAGCTTAATTGACCGAATGATTATCATACTTCTGTTATATCTTCTTGCATATCATCATAGTTATTTTGTATGAATGTGACTCAGACCAGGATGCAGTCAGGAATTATTTATTTGGTCATTCTTTCAGATGTTCTTTAAGATTTGAAGGGCTTTGAACATCAGCGCTTAGTTCTGGTTTTATGGTGCTTGAGTAGAGGTGTACACAGTCTGTATCTTTATGGATAGGGTGCTTGACTATATTGAAAGCAATTTATTGTATGGCTTCTAATTTGTTGTGGCCAGTGGCTGAGGAGTGTTTGAGTAGAGGTGGTACAAGAGCTCTGAGATTATGCTTAGAGAATACACCGAGGTCACAGCAGGAAAAGGCAGTTTGGTCCATCCATCCATCATCATCACTATCATTGTCATTATCATTGTCATCATCATCAGTAACGTCATCATCATCATCATCATCATCATCACCATCATTGTCATCGTCATTGTCATCATCACCACCAGTCATCATCATCACCATCATCATTGTCATCGTCATCATCATCACCATCATCATTGTCATCGTCATCATCATCATCATCGTCGTCGTCATCATCATCATCATTGTCATTGTCATCATCATCATCATCATCATCGTCGATTAATATCCATTTTCCATGCTGGCATGGGTTTGGACAGTTTGATAGGATTCAGTAAGCCACAGGATTTCTTCATGCTCTATCTCAGTCAGCTTTGGCATGGTTTTTCTATGACCAGATGCCCTTCCTAATACCAACTGCTTTACGGTGAATTCTGTTTTTTTTTTATGTTTTTGTGTGCCAAATATTTAGTCAGAAGAGAAGAAGCAATACCATAATTTTTACAGGTCCTTAAAGTTGGTGTTCAGTTCGAACTTCTGTAAGTTAACACCTGTAGCAAGAATGTGACCAGAGAAATAAGGGGGTAGTTTTTAGAAGCCAAACCGTCTGCAGTTGAGCTTTGTAGAGAGAAAGCTTTTAGGATTCACAAGAGTAGCAAAGTACTCCATTTCTGTAATCTTTTAAACTTTCACTGGAACAGGAAGGGTTATTGATAAATTGTTTCACTTCATCAATATCCCTTCGAAATTGGCTTTGAAATGCAATGCTACAAAATGAATAAACAGCCATTATCTTGGATATATCTTCCATTGCAAATATTGACAAGACAATGAGAAAACAAACAAATTAGGATTGACTTTTTCTATGATTTTGATTTTATTTTCATTTTTCATCAAGATTCTTCTTTTGCTTTTTATTCTCCTGTATACTATTTCCCTTTCTTTTTGTTATCTTTATTTCATCTCACCCCCCCCCCCGCCGACAGCTTAAATTTTCTCTCCCTCTTTTCATCTTTCTATTCTATTCCCGCCTCTCATCTCTGTCTGCCTGTCTCTCTCTCTCTCTTTTTACTACCACTTTATTACTACTTTTTTGTCTCATTCACCTACTCTTATCCTTAGTGCTTTCTCTCTTTCTCATTTCCATGCCATCAATTCTTCTGTTTACTGGTTTCTGTCTCCTGTCAATATTTGTCTGTTATATCCATTCTCATACCTTCCCCCCACCCCACCACACCCATTTTTACTTTGTCTCTCTCTCTCTTTGATTCTCTCTATTCACTATCTCTCCATCATTCTATTTGTTTATATTCTGCTCTACTTTTCCTCCACCTCTCTCTCAAATTCTTCCACTCTTTCTTTCTTTTTTAGTTTTTTTTTCTGGTATTTTTTAATGGCTTGATTTGAAGAAAGGGGTTGTTCCCATGATATTCATGGGCCCTTCAAGATCTATGAGATTAACACAGCTAATGTTTCTTTTAAATAGCTACAACTTTATGCCTACAAACAAAAGGTAGACAGGGAGGCAATTTCAGAAGGTTGGCATTCTGGGGAAGAAGGACTGAAAAAGAAAGTGGAAGATTAATGCAGGAGATTAGATGGGGCACAATACAATTAACTCGTTTGATACCAACCTACTTGATACCACCTTTGATTCTATGGTCTAAACTTTCTGTTTTAAGGTTCTCTAGATTAAAATTTTCCATTAAAATTTCATGTAGATTTAAGTTACAAATGTTAGTTTTATAATGACAAAGTTACTTTACTGTGTTTTCATGATTTTTTAATTACTTGAAATACAAGAGATGAATTTCAATAGAAATATGGTAACAAAAGGGTTAAGAGGAACTCAGGAAGCTCTAAAGGGCTGAAACCATTGTAACAATGGTGGAAAAAGCAATAAGAAGAGACAGCACTTCTGTAGGCCAGGTGTATGTTGATGAGTTGTTTCATGCTAAGCAGTTCACTGGCCTTCTTTTGGATGTGATCAAGGATGTCTGCTTTATGGTTACAGTACCATCTTGGATGATGGAGCAATATTCTATTGTGGGTCTTGCTTGAACTTTGTAAAGGGATAGTAATAGCTAGAAATTTCCTGGCCCTAAAGAGGAAAGCTAGTCTTTTGAGATGTAGCTTTTGCTGTGTTGAGTTTATGAGATCATCAGGAGAGAGGCTCAGTGATAGTGAGGTCAAGTTTTTTATAGTGAGCTCTCATACTCTACACTAACCCTCTTTTCCCATTCCTTCCTCTTCAAAGGATACCTCCGAAATTTTCTCCCTGTCCGTGTTTTGTGAGCAGCCACCAAGTTGCAATTGTCCAAGAGAAATATTAGTTTCAAATCTTGGCACAAGGCCAGCAATTTGGGGGCAGGGGGATAAGTTGATTACATCAACCCTAACAATCAACTGGTACTTATTTTATCGACCCCAAAAGGATGAAAGGCAAACTCGACCTCAGTGGAATTTAAACTCAGAATGTAAAGGCAGACAAACCTGCAAAGCATTTTTTCTGGTGTGCTAACAATTCTGCTAGCTCACTGCCTTTTTTTTAAAAGAAGTCCAAGAAAAATATTAGTGTTTGAATGGCCAGTGAACACCATGGGAGCAATCCCTTACTGCAAACCAAGCTGTTTAGGTGACATGATGTATGGTATTGTTTTCCTGATATGTATGTATAGTGGTTGTTTCTTTGTATTGCTGATGGAGACCCAGATTGGTGTGCCCTATTGCAGAATGGTTTTGAAGTCTCTCTTCATGGGGTCATTGCAGATTTGGCATAAGGCATCTAGTTACATGTGGATGACACCTGTGTGTGAAAGATTAGGAATATTTAAAGGGTGGTGTTGCTGTGTATGAAATGAATGTGAGTAGGTCCTTGATGTATAAGACAAAAGAGTGCAGTGGTATGGGCATGTGTTGAGGAGGGATGAGGAGCATGTTCTGAAGAGGGTGCTAGAGTTTGAGGTAAATGGATAGTGAAGGTGAGGTAGACTGAGGAAAATGTGGAGGGGACAGGTGGAGGAGGAGATTGGGAGGGTTGGCTTGAGAAGGGAGGACACCCAAAACTGGGCAAGATGGTGAGATGGTGTGAGGGTGGTTGTTATGGCATTGAGGTAGATCTGGCCATCACTGTTAACAGGGACAAAACCCGGATTCAAAATGATGGATGATGGAGTGTAGGGGTCAAAACTGCACCTTGGAAAACAATAGATTTGATAGTGTAGGTCAGAGAGTTTTATGAGAACATGATGCAAACATTTTGCTGATGTCAGGAACACTTATGCTGTTTATACCAAATTATCAGAGGATGAGGGTCCATTGGTGGTTGACATCACAGTATTGTACTGGTAGTCATTAAATAGGGAGTAGGATTGAAAATATTGTAGGAAGTGGTTACTAATGACCATCTCCATCATCTTTGAAATGAAGAAGGGCATTCAACCACAGAAACCATACCAAATCAGACAGGAGCCTGATGCAGCTACTCAGCTTGCTAGCTCTGGTCAAACTGTCCAATTCATGCCACCATGGACAATCGACTTAAATGATGATGATGACAGTGGCTAGATGACTCAATTGGTGAAGAGATGGCGATGGTTTTGTAGTACACATTGGATTTTGAGTTATGAAGGGATGCTGAAAAGTTCCTGGCTTTGGGTAAAAGAAAATACAGGAGGATCAGTTAATCATGATTTTATTCACCATATTCTCCTCTCAGATTCACACACTTATTGCAGTGGTCCTTCAGTTTTTCTAAGCCCTGTAAAAAAACTCCAACCAGGCTTTTTGCAATATCCTTAAAACCAGGAACTTTTTGATGACACCCCCTCAGAAGAAAAAGATAAGCGGTATTTGTAGATAGTGTCTGTGTATTGTTCAAAGACGCTTTTAGAGGGATGTGGATTGCAAAAGTTTCAGCTTCTGTACCAGACGGCATCGGTGTGATAGAAGTGCAAGAGCTAAAGAAAAGTTGTGAATGCTGAAGTCATCGAGAATGATGGCTTCAGAGAGGAATGAAGTGAAATAGATGTCTTTGTTGAGGGAAGAGACATGTTCAAAGAATCGTTGCTGCTTCTGCTGCTGCTGTTGTTGTTGTTGTTGTTGTTGGTGGTGGTGGTGGTGGTTATTACTTTGATCTCATACTACTCTTTCTGATGCTTCCAATATTTCTTTTTCCTTTTCCTTTCAATTAGTGACATCTTTTCTCATTTCTTACCTCTTTGTCTCTCACCTTTTTTTCTACAAATCTCTCTTCCTCTCTCTCTCTCTGTCTCTGTGTTTCTCTTCCTCTCTCCTTCCCCTCTCTCTCTCTCTCTAACAAATCCTTTTCATATCAACAGCTTCTCTTCCCTTGTTGTTTCATAACATCTTTCTCTCTCACATGTTCATATAAACATCTGTTTGATTTTCTCACATTAACTTCTCTTTCCCTTTCAACTAATCACACTAGCATTTCTCACTATTTTTCCATCACCCTCTTTCTCTGTCTCTCCCTTTCCTTCTCTCTCTCTCTCTGTCTGTCTGTCTCTCTCTCTTTCTATTTTTCTTTCTTAGACCAACCTCTCTCACCTATTTTTATGCCAACCTCTCTTCACTTTTCACCTTTGTGTGCCACCATATCATCTTTTTATCACTCTCTCTCTTTCTTTCTCCTTCCCTCTCACTCCCTCTTTCTACCCCTTTTCCTCTCTCTCCCTCTTTCCCTCTCTCTCTCTCCCCTTTCCCTCTCTTTCCCTCATTCTCTCTATCGCCCTCTTTCTACCCCTTCCCTTTCTCTCCCTTTTTCTCTCCCATTTTCTGCCCCATTCCCTCTCTCCCTCTCTCTCTTTCCTCTCTCTCTCTTTCCCCTCTCTCTCTTTCCTCTCTCTCTCTTTCCTCTCTCTCTCTTTCCTCTCTCTCTCTTTCCTCTCTCTCTCTTTCCTCTCTCTCTCTTTCCTCTATCTCTCTTTCCCCTCTCTCTCTTTCCCCTATCTCTCTTTGCCCTCTCTCTCCTTCTTTCTCTTCCTCTCCCTCTTTCTGCCC
>NC_068982.1:46696077-46703705 GCF_001194135.2 Octopus bimaculoides | reverse complement strand
CTGTAGTTGTTAAGTCTCTGTGAAGAAAAAAAAAATAATACTAATAATAAAACTAATGATAAAGGCAATAATGAAAGCTCTGTGTGTGTGTGTGTGTGTGAGAGAAAGAAGAGAAAGAGATAGAAAAAGTACGTGTGAAAAAAAAATGCTCCATGCTAAAACAACAAGGCTTCCAGCTTAGAAGCCTCTCAGTTCTGGGCTTTCTGTTGGCTTATTTATATGTTTCTGTATTCATTTATTCAATTATTTGGTAAAGAGATGAAAATAAACTTTGGAATTAAACAACAATTAAACAACAACAACAACAACAACAATAATAGCAACAACTAGAAAAAAAAAAGAAAGACAAAAGAAAATAGAAAAGCAGAATTTTTTTTTTTTTTAAATAGTGAATTGTTTTTCTTTTTTTAATTGAAGGAAAAAAAAATAATACTAATGATAATACAAGAAAAAAAATAAAAGCAGTAATGAAAAAAATATTAAAAAGAAAAAAAAAACACGTAAAAGTTGAGATAAAAAAAATAGCAGCAAAAAGCAGTAAAAACTCAAGAAAATTTCAAAATGAAATAAAAGAAGACAAACTGGAAAGAAAATATATAAAAAGGAAAATTGAGCTGAAAAGCAGCAGTAAAAACAACAATAAACACATATGTACACACATGCATACATACATACAAACATATGTACATACATACACACATACATACATATATGAATGTGTGTGTGTGTGTATACAGACAGACATACACATTCACACACACACACCATACATGCACACATAGTTGCATATATATATATATATATATATACACACACACACACACACATATACACATACAAGACAAAACAGGTAATCTTTACATCCTAATACGGATTTATGTCACAGCATCCTCTGTAAAAGGCAAAATGATAAGAGAGCATTGAAGAATGTGGTGGGAGGTGGAGTGGGAGGGAATAAGGATAAACAAATCTTTTTGTTTCATTTTTTTTTTTTTTTTTTGTACTGTAATGATATTTGGGGAAAATTAATCAAAACCATTCACAGCAGTTGTCATTGTTGAATGGGCGTGGCATTGCTGTAATTATCGCATTTGTTGTTGTGGTTGTCATTTTGCGATTATTGATGTTCTTGTTGTTGTTGTAGTTATCGTTGCGACTGTTGACGTTCTAGTTGTTGTTGTTGTTGTTGTTGTTGCTGTAGTTTTATGATAAGAATGATGATGGGTGTGAGTTTTCAAAATGTGCATATCCGGAGAGCTAGCTCTCCGACTACGTATGTATTTAATTAACTTTTCTTCTTTTTTTTTTTATTATTATTTGTTGTTTGTTCTTTGTTTGTTTGTGTTTTTCCTTTTTCAGTTTAATCTTTTGTTTTTCTTTTCGTTTTTTTTTTTATCTTTGTTTGTTTCTAAAGAATCCAACTTAGATTAATAGAAAATAGAATATAATTACAGCAAAGATAATTTCATATAAGCTGAGATAAAAGATATTAGACACCTTATTTAGAATTCTGTAGGGTAAATGCAAGATATACACGCACACACACAGCTATGCACATACACCTATATACACACACATATACACATACACACAAACATACACATATACAAACATACACATACATGCACATATACAAATACATATACATGCATGGACAGTGGTATTCATAAACCAGTACATGTGTGTGCTTGTGTGTGTGTGTGTGTGTGTGTGTGTGTATGTGTGTGTGCTTGTGTGCATGTGTGCATATATGTGTGTGTGTGTGTGTGCGTATGTGTGTGTGTGTGTGTGAGAGAGAGAGAGAGAGAGAGAGAAAGCTTTAGCTTGTTTCTTTTTGAGTGTGTGATTCCTTAGCCTTTACTTCCCCCACTCACCCAGGTGAGCATGCTGGAGTGATTAGGGGTAATTAGTTTTTAAAAGTGATTTTCTTAGTGAGAAGTTGATGTTTTTCTACACTTCAATCTCACACGCCATCTCTACAGTTACCAAACTCAACATCACACTTCAATGTACAGATGCAAACCAATGTTCTCCGTATAATATTACTTGTATTAAAGATGGTGAGCTGGTTGAATCCTTAGCACAATGGGTGTAACGCTTAGCAGCAATTTGTCCATCTTTATGTTTTGAGTTCAAATTCCACCAAGGTCGACTTTGTTTCTCATCTTTTCAGGGTCAATAAAATAAGTACCATTTGAGTACTGGGGTCAATCTAATTGACCTATCCCCCCCCCACCGAAGTTGCTGATCCTGTGCCAAAACTCAAAAGCAGTGTTCCTTGTATCAGTTCACGGTTCACTTCACTTCATGCTCTTGCTTGATGAGGCTGAGGTCATCTCAAGTTAGTGGACCAAGAGACATCATCATGCATAAAGCTGACCAAATCCACTGGTGCTCTCCATCACTGGTAGTCCTGTGTCAGCCTCTCTGCCAAGATGGCAGGCCCATCATCCAACTATTCTGTGGAGGACCAACAGTCCACCCAGAAGAGTCCTCAACCTGTTATTGATACCAGCCAGTAGAAACCAGATTGTATCAGTTCATGTCAAATTAAATCAGGCCAGGGGAAATTATGCTTGCACCTGAACACAAGAAGTAGTCATTCACTTTAATCTGTTTGAAATAAAAGCTAAATGCTACTCAAATCACACCACTTTACTATTAAAAAAAAAAAACACAAAGACACAGTGAATGAAGTGATACTAAATACAAGCTGCTTGAAAAGAAAATGGTTAGTTAATTTTGGGACACTTTTGATTTAGACTTTGTATCAGCAAACTGCAGGCTGCACCACTAAAAAAAATTCAAGGTAATTTTTCATTCAGGTGTTCTATACAGAAACACTCAAGAGTTGCAGTGTGCCAGTGACTGTCTAGACCAGACCCTTGAAAGGGTCTGGTCAAACAAATTGCTCATAGTATTTTACTTTTTCTAAACCTGGTTCTTACTCTGTCAATCACTTATGTCGAACTGCTAAGTTATAGGGATGTAAACAAACCAACTCCAATTGTCAGGTGGTGGTAGTATCGATGGCGGTGAAGGACAAACACAAACATAAAGAGACATACACATGCATTCACACACATACACACACATACACACACACACACACAAACACATGCACACACATGCACATACATATATCATCATCATCATTTAACATTCGTTCTTCATGTTGGCATGGATTGGACAGTTTGGCAGGAGCTGACAAGGCTAAGAGCTGTACCAGACTCCATTGTCTGTTTTCGCATGGTTTCTACAGCTGGATGCCTTTCCTAACACCTATATATATATATATATACATATTCTTTTACTCTTTTATTTGTTTCAGTCATTTGACTGCGGCCATACTGGAGCACTGTCTTTAGTCGAACAAATTGACCCCAGAACTTATTCTTTGTAAGCCTAGCACTTATTCTATCGGTCTGTCTTGCTGAACCGCTAAGTTACGGGGACATAAACATGCCAGCATTGGTTGTCAAGTGTCCATGGTGGGGACAAACACAGACACACAAACATACACACACACACACATATGCATATATATATATGACAGGCTTCTTTCAGTTTCCATCTACCAAATCCAATCACAAGGCTTTGGTCAGCCCACAGCAATAGTAGAAGACACTTGCCCAAGGTGTCACACAGTGGGACTGAACCTGGAACCATGTTGTTGGTAAGCAAGCTACTTACCACACAGCCACTCCTGTGCCTATAGCAACTCTTATATATATATATATATATATATATATATATATACACACATATACGGTGGGCTTTTTTCAGTTTCCATCTACCAAATCCACTCACAAGGCTTTGGTTGGCCCAGGGATATAGTAGAAGACACATGCCCAAAATGGCATGCTATGGGACTGAGCTTGGCACCATGGGGTTAGGAAGCAAACTTCTTACCACACAGCCATATCTGTGCCTTAAACAGGATTTTCGTTAAGAATTATAAGCTACAAACCACTTTCTCAATTATTCCTTCTAAGCTGTTATTCTACCACTGGGCATTAAATGGAAACAACTTTTTTCTTAGAATTATCTTTCTGTCTGTGATTCTGTTATTCAAGGTGTCCATGGTGACCTAGGAGTTTAGGAAGGAGACATTAGGTGCCAGTGTTTAATATGATTGACGAAAGATTTAGTTGTTGTAATGGTAGATTGAACAACTTACCTTGCCTTGTACTCTCATGTTGCCTTCTAGCTATCTCATTATTGTGTTGACATTGCAAGTAATATAGCAAATAGTTACATTGTAAACTGGAAGAGATGTGTTGTTACTGTGGATATAACAACCAATTATAGAACAGAATACCACAAAAATGGCACTGAATTGTATTCCTGATGTCATTATCTATGTTAAAGCTGAAACTCCTTGATATTGAACATATCCTTTCCAAATAGGTATGACTGGATGTTTTATTGGAAGATAATTTTACACTGGAGAGTGAGCAGTGATATTGTGTGATATTGTGTGTAAACTCAATAGAAAGTTGCTGTTGTATCCATTCTTTACTGAAATAACCAGATGAGATAACTATGCAGGTACATAATACTCTTACAGAAAATATACATTACAATACACCTCACACACCGTCACACACACACACATACTTGCTCATGCACCTCTTCATATAAGTGTTTATATACATGTGTGTCTTTATTATATATATATATATATATATATATATATATGTATGTATGTATGTATATACGTATGCATATATGTATTTATGTATGTATGTGTATGTGCTTTAAAGAAAATCTTTAGGATTTATTCATGTTTCTTTTTTTCCTTTTCGGTGTATTGAAGCTGGCCACTAACCAAGTGGTAAAGCTCTTTTTCTTTTTCAGTTAAGACAAGTGTTGGGTGTTCGTGGTCATCTGAATCAGTTGATGTATGTATATATGGATGTTTTGTGTTCATGGATAACTTGTATATGTGTGGTGGATATGTGTTTCATTTTAGTATACATGTGTCTGTGCTTCACACTTTTTACTCTTTATTTAGAATGAATAAGGGAGTGCTACAAAGTTCCTGGCTTTAAGGGTATCATGGAAGGCCTGTTTAGATGCCCAACCTTCCAAGTTCTTTTACAGGACTTAGAAAAATTGAAAGACCACTGCAATAAGTGTGTGAATCTGAGAGAGGATGTACTACATAAAATCAAAATTAACCAATCCTCCTGTATTTTCTTTTACCCAAAGCCAGGAACTTTTCAGCACCCCCATCATATATATCTATGTATTTATTTATGTATGTATGTATGTGTGTGTGTATATGTATGTTTGTGTATGCATGTGTGTGTGTATGCATACATCATACATATTTTCATACATACACATGCATAAGAGAACAAAGGTCTTACTTTGTGTAAATGCAATTTAATAAACTTGAAAAGTTCAGATAACTCTATGACTATGGAAAGCAGATTTTTTTAATAGACCATAACAATATAAATTCACTTTGATAGATTTTAGATTGGGCTATGGACTAAATGAGGTTGTCTTTCTTTTAGGTGAACCACTCTCCAAGCTTCAATGTTGATTCTGCTCTAGATAAGGAGATAAAGAGCACTCTTGTTGGTGATACTTTGGCTCTTTTAAACTTTGGTGCTTCAAATCGACGGAAGTGTACAGAAGAAGAAAGAAAGCGAGTCAAAGATCGACTACTTGGCCGCAATGTTAAAAAGGAAACCAAGTATATAATTTTTTTCTTTTCTTTGAGGTTTCTTGCCAAATTATCTCCGATAAATAAATTTGTTCGATGTATAACAGCTTGATATAGATTTAGAAAATTCTCCTTTTTTTTGTGAGAAAAAGAAATTTTTAGGATGACATTGATGTGATGTCCAGAATGGAGGCACAATGGCCCAGTGGTTAGGGCAGTGGACTAGTGGTCATAGGATCGCGGTTTCAATTCCCAGACCGTGCGTTGTGAGTGTTTATTGAGCGAAAACACCTAAAGCTCCACGAGGCTCCGGCAGGGGATGGTGGCGAACCCTGCTGTACTCTTTCACCAAAACTTTTTCTCACTCTTTCTTCCTGTTTCTGTTGTACCTGTATTTCAAAGGGTCAGCCTTGTCATACTGTGTCACGCTGAATATCCCTGAGAACTACATTAAGGGTACACGTGTCTGTGGAGTGCTCAGCCACTTGCACGTTAATTTCACGAGCAGGCTGTTCCGTTGATCAGATCGACTGGAGCCCTCGACGTCGTAAGCGGCGGAGTGCCAAGAACAACAACAATGTCCAGAATGTTGTATAAGATATGATCTATCAGGAATAATACATTGAAACAAAGAAAGTACAAAATAAAATGAAATCAAACAATAACCACGGGCATGGTTGTGTGGTAAGAAGCCTGTTTCCCAACCTCATGGTTCCTGATTCAGTCCCACAATGTGACACTTTGGGCAAGTGTCTTCTACTATTATAGCCTTGGGCCGACCAAAGCTTTTTGAGTGGATTTGTAAGACGGAAACCGAAAGATGCCCATCGTGCATATATATGTGTGTGAGTGTGTGTGTGTGTGTCTGTGTCTCTGTGTGTGTGTGTCTGTGTCTGTGTCTGTGTGTCTGTGTTAGTGCATGCTACAAATTTCAAGACAGTAAATAAATCACACATTTTTTTGTACCCTTATATTTTTAGAGTAAAGTACTAAGACTTGTGTATGATTATATATCAGTGAACTAATATAAAGAAATATGAAATGTCATTTTAAAAAGAATATAGAGGTGGAGTATTATTGAGTTTTAATAGCAAATGCTACACTTCACATGCACACACACGCACACACACACACACACACACACACACACACATACATACATACACAAAAATATTCTTGTCCCTTTATACTACTACTCCCCATTGATGTGTCTTGTTCTGCTGTTTACTTGGTGATCTCACTGCTGCTGGTGTCACATAAAATGCACCGAGTACACTCTGTATGGTGGTTGGTGTTGAGAAGGGCAATTAGCATTAGGAAAGGCACCCTGCCATAGAAACCATACCAAAACAGATAGCAGAGCCTGGAGCAGTCTTCTGACTCGCCACTTCCTGTCAAACTGTTCTATCCTTGTCAGCACAGAAAATGGATGTTAAATGGTAGTGGTGGGGGGGAGTAATGATGATGATGATGATGATGATAAGATGGTGAGTCTCTATCATTTGATGACAAGGACTCAGTTGTTTGATCAATTGAATTACCTGCTCCTGAATTACTAAACTGGTTTCAAATTTTGGCACAAGGCCAGCAATTTCAGGGAGTGGATAAGTCAATTACATCAGCCCCACTGTTCAGCGGGTACATATTTTATTGACCCCAAAAGGATTCTGAAAGGCAAAATTGACCCTGGTGGCATTTGAACTCAGAATGTAAAGTTGGAAGAAATGCCGCTAAACATTTTCTCCAGCTTGGTAATGATTCTGCTAGCTCACCACCTTGCCTAAATTACTAAATTAACATATAGATAGCTGAGTATTCCACAGTCACCTGTACCATTAACATATTCATTTCATTCAAATCTGAGTATATAAACTCCACAATATGCTTTCAGTCATAAATATATTTGTATGTATGTATATATGTGTATATATATATATATTTATATATATAT
>NC_068982.1:46692031-46695735 GCF_001194135.2 Octopus bimaculoides | reverse complement strand
TATATATATATATATATATATATATATATATATATATTAATAATTAAGGGTGCTACAAGTGGCACCAGCACGCTAAAAAAATATATATATGTGGTGGTGCCATGTAAAAGCACCTGTGCAATACCATGTAAAAGCATGTGTACAGTGCCACCTAAAGTGCCTGTGCTGTGCCTCATAAAAGTACCCATGCAGTGCCATGTAAAAGCATCCTGCACACTCTGTAAAGTGGTTGGTGTTAGGAAAGGTATCCAGCCTTAGAAACCATGCCAAATCAGACTGGAGTCTGGTGCAACTCCCCAGCTTGCCAGCTCTTGTCAGACCATACAATCCATGCCAGCATGGACAACAAAGGTTAAATGATGATGATGATGAAATATATATATATATATATATATATATACACAACAATCATATACATGTATACACATGCACATGTGTATGCGCATGCATGCACACACACATACACACACACACACATTATATCATAGCCCATCATTGCCAAACAATTTTTACAATAGAATCGATTTCAATTTTATCGATTCCATGTCAGACTAGGTCTTCCCAGATGATTAAGTCTCTTGGAACATGGCAGATTTCTGCATTATTTGTGGCAATTCATAATGTCTTGATAAACAAAGTTTTTTTTATTTTTCCATTTGGTACATTGATGTAAAATTTTTCTTACTTCCTACTCTTGAACATCCAACACAAAGTTGACCATAGGTGAAGCAGAGCTCTTCGGGGTGTAAATCAGCAACCAAAAATGATTGCCCTTGCAATTTGTTGAGGGTCATAGCAAAACTAAGACTCATTTGGAATTTAAGTTGTTTGAACTGAAATGAGACATTATTTCTTGAGTGTGCAATGGAAGCTCTTGTGTATTTATCATCTTCCACTGCATCCTGTGCTCTAGTGTCTCTTGAGGCCATGTGATGTACGCTTATGTTTGCATACATGCATACATTCATACTTATACACATATATATGTACATACATATACAGAAATTTATGTTGATGGTGTGTACAGACTTTTATCTATTAATTTATGTGAGACAAACAAAGACAGCATAACCTGGAACTAGTTTTTTCCTATCTGTCCTTCATTCAACCATACATGTCATCAGATTGAAAAGTAATTCAACAACTCTAGATAGTCCAAGAGTGTAAATTATCTGTTGTCATCTTTTATACCTCAGGAATTTCAAAAGGAATTTGGGCATCTATCACCAAGTAAAAATTCTTTTTATTCTTTTTATTTAAGGTAAGAAGAGAGTGGCGGATGATGTAGAGTTTCTCTGTGATACATAAGTAGCAGGAATTTCATAATTTTTAAAATGTCTGTACCTTATTTAACACTGCATTTGAGATACTAGTAGTCTCTACTTTGTCTCTGCATTTCTAAACATGCTTTGAAAGTGTTTTTGCTACTTCATGACTCAGTGAGTCGTTATGCAAATGTAGGCAACTCTAGAAGGAGTTCTCTATAAGCCCTCTGTAGCTTGTTGGTGTCTACTGATTGAGACATCAGCCTGATATACAATTCTTTTCTCTCAGCATTTATCCCTCTGTTGGGGAGCAAGGATCTACATTAAGCCACCTACATTTTTGCAGTTCGGCTCTTGATGACATTAGATGTATTTTTACGTGCAACTGTAACTCACCTTAATGCTATTTTTGTAGGACAGGTTATGGAATCTAAGGCTATTTATGAAGTGTTTTCCAGTCAGGAAGAGTAAATGTTTTACAACTCTGGTTTTTGTAAAGGTGTTGTATTGCAGATTATACCATATAAGATTTCTTTTCCTATTGTTTTTAGGGCAATTGCTAGGTAGTATTGGTGAGTATTTTTATTCATTCTTGGTCATAACTCTGTCGTGGTTCCTTACTCTAGTACTTTATAAACATATTGAATGTGGCTCTGTCAGAGGATAATTCACTTAACCTATTGCTGATGCTCCATGGCATGTGTTTGATGGTGTTCAATCATTGGTTCAATTGAGTGCAGATGTACAACAAGCAGTGGCATTTGGATTCTTGAATGAATACCTCATATAGTTAAGGGCTAAGTTTACATGTGACATCCAGAGAATTAATATTTTTAAGGTTTGCTTCAGCTGTCACCTTCAGGTAGAATTTGTTGAATGTTTCAATTATCTTTTTTCTGCGGAATCACTCATTCTTTTTCAATTTATGACCCTGACTTCACTGTCCAGAGCCATACTAATACCATTAAAAGAAATCTGTAGTTCACTGAGTGGGGAGAAGCCCATTGGCTCACATAATATATTTTTACCATCATCAAATCTACTGACGATGACATATATATTAAAATCAGCTGTGCCTTCTTTCTTAACCCAGCAAACATCTATGTTAAAAAGGAGGGATCTCTTAGCTTGCTTAATGATCTGCTGTACTTGATTATTAACTTTATGGAAAAAATAACCAGTTACTGAAACACATGGTTTTGCTTCTTCAAGAAAAAATGCTTTGAGATATGCCTTGTAAACCATGCTAGTGTTCCCATTAGCAACACATTAGTTTATTACATAGGGCTTACAGAGAACTCCTTCAAGGGTTGTCTGTATTAATTTGGCAGCTCATTCTGTTATAACCATTGGAAAAATACTATAGTGCTTTGAAATTAAAAGTAAAAGGTCATCACCCTCTCATGATTGTTGTCAGATTTGGCCCAATAATTCAAAAATTAATTAAAGTCTGGTGGCATTTGTCTGGCATAGAAGCTCCAAATCAGTCACAATCCAATGCCAGTCTTAAAAAATAAAAAGCACAAAATAATTTCTTCTAATTGACCCATACTGAAATTCTCCTTTGAGAATTTCAGAGAGAATACTCCCAAACTATGACAGGTGACAACTGTCAACTTACCACAGCTTAGAATCATTCTCTTGCTTTCCAGCTTATTGACTGAAGGTTGACTGATCAAATTCATGGCTCATGGGTACATAATCCTTGCCTATTTTACACATGCACGCACACACACACATATTTTGTTATATCTAGGGAGGATCATTATGCTAATAATAACACACACTAGTTCAATTTCATTTCTCTTATAAGTGACCACACCTCTACTCCCCTACATGTACATAGATATAGGCCTGCTTCTCAACCAAATGCAAAAAAACAACATACACTAATACATAAATACATACATACATACATACATACATACTTATATTTATATCATCATCATCATTTTCATTTAACATCCGTTTTCCTTGCTGGCATGGGTTAGATGGTTTGACAGGGACTGACCAGCTGGAGAGCTTCTTGGGCGTTGATTGTCTATTTTGACGTGGTTTCTACAGCTGGATGCCCTTTCTGACACTATTCTCTTTTCAGAATGTAATGGGTGCATATACATGGCATGGGTGCTTTTATGTAGCACCAGCATGAGTGCTTTTGCATGGTACAGTATGGATGTTTTTGTGTAGCATCAGCAGGGGTATTTTTATGTAGCACTCGCATGTGTGCTTTTTACATGGCACCAACATCTGTGAGGTCAGAAGGTAAGGACATCTTGGCTGAGAGACAAGTGGGGAGGGCATGGCTGTATAGGACATACCACAGTTTTACTTAGCTTGACATGTCTTCTGAAGCACAGCAAACAGCCAGAGGTCTCAGTGCTTCAGTCTCCTCTATGAGGTCCAGTGCCAGAAGATCCTTTCTCACCAATATATATA
>NC_068982.1:46680172-46691940 GCF_001194135.2 Octopus bimaculoides | reverse complement strand
TATATATATATGTCAGGATTTTCTTTCACACACTCTTGTAATCCCAAACACTTCAAACATCTGGTCCTCACACTGCAAAACATTGACAAACTTCTTCCTTTCTGCTTCTCCCTTAGTTAAATATACCTATCTCCTAGCCTCCTTTCTGATATAGTTCCCTGCTACTACCAATCTTCCAGTCCTTCCTGGCCCATTTCTTCACTCTAATGTCCCTGTCTATTACATTGTTCCACCACCATGTTACCTTAGGTCTTGCAGGGACTTTGCGTCAGCCACAAATTTGGTCAGTGATCTTCATTAAGTTGTCCCTTAGGAACCTCCAGTTATCCTCTATATCTCCCTTTTACCTATCATATGTTTCAGGTAAAATGTCTCTAATTCGCTGACTATTTAGAGGACTTTTAAGCCTCCAGATCTTTCTTTCCCAGATTGGTTGTCTTCTTAGTTACTGTCTACCCCTGAGTCTGAAGTCACCGACGACTAACCTATGTTAAGGGGTGCACTCTTCATCTGGGAAAGACTTTGAATTTATGAGCAACCATCTTTCCTGCTTTCTGATGAGAATGTAGTCAATCTGGCTTGTGTATCCATCAGATTGATAGGTGAACAAGTGACTGACTGGTTTCTTGACATTAGTACTGCAAATCATAAGGCCATTTGCATCAAAGAACTCCAGCTGTGTGGTTCACTCCTCATTGTGGGAACTGGCTCTGTAGCCTCTATACACTCCATAGAAGCCAATCAGATGCTACCCAACATGTCTATTGAAGTCAACTGTCCATATATATATGTATATATCACCATCATCATCAATGTTTAATATCCACCTTCCATGTTAGCATGGGTATATTAGCCCATAATAAAACAGAAATAAAACTGTTGAAACAAGAGGTGTTTAAAAATTTAATGTCTTATGATTTTGTAATTCGTTGTAATTCCAGGGAAGAGCAAGAACAAGCTCATGAAAAATATTTGGAAAGTCTTGACAATTATGAAACCACCCACCTTGGAAACTTTCGGAGAATTTATCCAAGTGAAGTATCAAAAAAATACGATCCGTTCTTCCAAAGTAGCTCTAGTCTCTTTCAGGAGACAATAGCCTTCAAGGCTAGAAGTGAATTGGTCAGGTAAGAGAGAGAAAGAGACTTTCTAGACATTTCAAAGTGTTTTGGCACCAGTCTCTGAAAATTATGTTGCCGTTTTTGTTGTTGTAGTTGTGGTTGTTGTAGTTGTTGCATATCCCCAGGTAAGTTATGATTGAACAAACCTATTATCAAAAGCATTTCCAGCTATGAACTTCCTGTTTTTTTTCTTCTTTAGTACTGTACACTGAAGACAACAAACTTCAATGTATCAAATCATTCTAAGACAGTTGGATATAATTTGAGATAAATTAAGCTGCTTTTTTAAGATTGTGGTCTCGATTCCTGGGCCGGGTAACATGTGTTTCTGAGAGCAAAACACTTCATTTCCTGTTGCTCCGGTCCACTCAGCTGGCAAAAATGAGTAACCCAGCAATGAGCTAGCATCCTATCCAGGAGGCCTATATATATATACACCACGGAAACCAGGAAACTGACCTTTATGAGTCTCTAGGGCTCAAGAAGGATGCTTTATCCTTTATCCTTTTCAAGCAAACTGAACAATGATATAGAAATTTCATCATTAGATTATATAATTCTTGTAGGTTTTTATAATTATGGCATTAAATATAATTTTATTTACTTTCTAATCAACTTGTAATTAATCCTTTCTACTAAAGACACGAAGCCTGAAATTTTTCTTTTTGGTGGTGGGGGACCAGTTGATTACTGGTACTTAATTTATCGACCCCAAACGGATGAAAGGCAATGTTGACCTCTCTTTTACTCTCTTTTACTTGTTTCAGTCATTTGACTTTGGCCATGCTGGAGCACCGCCTTTAGTCGAGCAAATCAACCCCAGGACTTATTTTTTGTAAGCTTAGTACTTATTCTATCAGTCTCTTTTGCCAAAATGCTAGGTTACGGAGACGTAAACACACCAGCATCAATTGTCAAACGATGTTGGGGGGACAAACACAGACACACAAACACACACACATATATATATATATACATATACATATATATGACGGGCTTCTTTCAGTTTCCGTCTACCAAATCCACTCACAAGGCTTTGGTCGGCCTGAGGCTATAGTAGAAGACACTTGCCCAAGGTGCCACGCAGTTGGACTGAACCCGGAATCGTGGCTGGTAAGCAAGCTACTTACCACACAGCCACTCATGGAATTTGAACCCAGAACATAAAGCTGGACTAAAAGCCACTAAGCATTTTGACCAGCAGGCTAACAATTCTGCTAGCTGCCTTTAATCAACTTGTAATTAATATCCTACTTGAAATAATCTAAAATGCAAACTTTTAAAGATTAGAAAGGCTTCCATTTTGTTTTGTGTACCATGTTTGTCAGCATATAAAATGCATTCTGACATAAGACACATCCTTACTCTACAAGTACATTTTGTCCTCATCTTGTATGTTTCATCATACAGTTTTTTATTCAGTATTTTATCTGTAATATGGCCACAGTGCATATTTAAGAATTAAAAATGGGTGGTTAATGTGGTATATCATTTTTAGCTGTGAGGGTAGCTGGTAGTTTCTTTTTAGACTTCATTGCAGAAAGCCTATCATTTAGAGATTGCGAAGAAGAAAAGTTGCAACTGATCATACATAAAAATTTCATCATGACCATTGATAAAACATTCTTCTTTCTTTTACTCCACCTTTTCTCTCCACAGACTGTTCTTTCTGTGATGGTATTCAATGTCATTTTACCATTTCTAATCTTGCTCTTAGCTTCTTTTTAAAGTCGTTTATCAAAATTTGCAAAATCAATTCTATTATTTTGTTTGTTTTCACTCTGTTTCAGCAAAAACACTATTCTGCTCCCCCGCCTCCAATGTCTTTTTCTACTTTTTTTCTTTTTTCTTTTTCTTTTTTTTTTTTGCTACATAAACACAATATCTTTGTAAAAAAATTTCATTTTGAATGTTGTTTTAGAACTTAGCAAACCTTAAATCAATAATCAAAGCTATGTTCTATAAAAGCAGAAGTCTCTCAGAGTTAGTGAAACCATTTAAATATTTGATGCAGTATTGGTCATTTGAAGTACGACCAATACTATATCTCACCCAATTTCTTGACTTACACTCATGCAAATGAAATGGAAAAGAAATCTTTTGAGGTTCTAGGTCAAATTATTCACTAACTCTGAGAGACTTCTTCTGCTTTTATAGAACATAGTCAAGTCATAAGCCCTCTTATATACAACCAATATTATATCATTATCAAACTGAAAAATTTTACAGGTTATATGGGTCTATCAGACTTTGGAAATTATAAAATAACTAACGTAGGTGTAGGCATGGCTGTGTAGTAAGAAGCTTGCTTCCCAACCACATGGTTCTGGCTTCAGTTCCACTACATGGCACCTTGAGCAAGTGTTTTCTACTATAGCCTCAGGCCAACCAAAGCTTTGTGAGTGGATTTGGTAGACAGAGACAGAAAGAAATCTGTTGTATATATATATATATATATATATATGCTTATGTTTGTGTATGTGCTTGACAACTGATCTTGGTGTGTTTACATCCCCTAACTTAGCAGTTCGGCAAAAGAGACCAATAGAATAAGTAGCAGGCTTACAAAGAATAAGTCCAGGGGTTGATTTCTTCAACTAAAAGGTGGTGCTCCAGCATGGCCACTGTCAAAATGACTGAAACAAGTAAATGTGTAAAATGTAATACTATTTATCATACATTAGTATCACCACTCTGCTAATAGCTTGTCTTTTTGTTTAACAATATTACTATTGTTAAAGTTGGGTTTTATAATGTTGATGACTATGCGTCAGACGAAATACTGCTAAGCATTTCGCCCGGTGTGCTAACGTTTCTGCCAGCTCGCCGCCTTATGAGGTAGATTCTATATGCCAGATGTCCTTCCTGTTGTCAACCTTTGTTTTCTTTTCCAAGCTGGATAATATTTCCCATATGCAGACAATGTCACAAAACACTGGAAATTAATGGCACTGTTTGTGTAATATCAGTTTCAAATTTGGGAACAGGGCCAGCAATTTTGGGGGAGGGTACAAGTTGATTACATAGACCCCAGTGCCAACCACTTTACACAGTGTACTAGGTGCTTTTTACATGGCACCAACAGCAGTGAGGTCACTGACTAACTTGCAAAACAAGACTCCTCAGTTTCATATATTTGATAGGCACCAGCAGTAAAAAAAGAAAAGCAAAAAGAAACATTTTTTTTAAATATTTTGATTAAAGTAGAGTATTTGTTAAATGTTTTCACAAAAGTTGCCTTCTTAGATAGAATCACTTTTGCAAATATTTATGATTTTGTTTGAGAAAGACATGTACACTTCATATTCTTTAAGTGTCATTTCTTTAAATTATCAAGATTCTAAAGTTATGTTAATCAGAATCTGGACAGATCTGTCGGCAATCTCAGAGGGAAAAATGGTTTTCACTTTTTAACTTTAAAACTGTTAACATTCTTAAGAAAATAACATTTTAAAAAGTTTCCCAATTGATGATAAACTGTCATGTAAAGGTAAAGACCCCCTTCAGGCACAAGTCTGGGCAAGGTTGTTTATTGAAGACTAGCAGCCTCCCCTCTCCATGCCACCGATGTTATCCAAGGGAAAGGTAAAGGCTGATACAGCTTGGCAACAGTGACATCACAATTCATTTCTACAGCTGAATGAACTGGAGTAATGTAAAATAAGGTGTTTTGCTCAAAAACATAACATAGAACCCACTGTTGGAATCTAATTCACTGCCTCATGATTGTGAGCCCGACGCTCTAACCACTGAGCCATGCACCTTCTAAAGATATTTACAGCACCTAGGTTTCCCAAGTGGTTACTCATCTAAGTACTAACTAGGCTCAGCGTTACTTAACTTTGGTGATCGGATGAGAGCAGGTGTTTTCATCATGGTAATAACAATTAGACTTGTATAAGGAATTTTAAATATATATATATATATATATATGTATATATATATTAGCAAATGAATAATAACAGATGATAGATAAATGCCAGTGCATTACAGCTGTTTCTTATGCATACTCGTGGGGGTGGTTTTCTCTGTGTGCACAACCTGAATATTTTACTGGATATTTAATTAACCATAGGTGGTGACCACAGGTTAATCCAGCCCTACCTGGTACTTACCATTTAAAAGTACCCAATTTTCTCAAGAATCCTTATTATATATATATATCATCATCATCATCATTGTTTAACGTCCACTTTCCATGCTAGCATGGGTTGGACGATTTGACTGAAGACTCGCGAGCCAGAAGGCTGCACCAGGCTCCAATCTGATCTGGCAGAGTTTCTACAGCTGGATGCCCTTCCTAATGCCAACCACTCCAAGAATGTAGTGGGTGCTTTTACGTGCCACCGGCACGAGGGCCAGTCACACGGTACTGGCAACGGCCATGCTCAAAAAGGTGTTTCTTACATGCCACCTGCATGAGAGCTAGTCCAGTGGCACTGGCAACGACCTCCCTCGAATGATTTTCTAACGTGCCCCCAGCACAAGTGCTAGAAGGCAACGCTGGTAATGATCACGCTCAAATGGTGCTATTTACAGGCCGCTAGCACGGAAGCCAGACAGCTGCTCTGGCAATGAACACACTCGACAGTGCTGTTAGTGCTCCACTGGCGTGGTGCCAGTCATAGAGTATGGTACACACACACGCAAACACATACATACACACACACACACACACACACAACAGGCTTCTTTCAGGTTCCATCAACCAAATCCACTCACAAGGCTTTAGTCAGCATGAGGCTATAGTAGAAGACACTTGCCCAAGGTGCCTCTCTGTGAGACTGAACCTGGAACCATGTGGTTGGGAAGCAAACTTCTTACCACACAGCCATGCCTGCGCCTGATTCTATAAATGAATTTCAAAATATTATGGATATGCTTTATATTTTCGTTTTCTGTGCTACTACAGGCAAAATGATTCAATTTTGTCTTTTGAATGACCTAGTGAATGAACTAATTGAGAAAGATTCAAAAGAGAATTAAAAGCTTGTAAATAAAAATATGTTTCTTTTTCAGAACTGTGGACCTCAAAGCACATAAAACTATAAATAATACCTTGTAAATATTGGATTAAAAAGCCCTTTTGCTCAGAGAAAGTTGAAGGCTGAAGGGCTTTTCAACCCAGTGTTTGCATGCTATTATTTATAGCTTTATGTGCTTCAAGATTCATTGTTCCATAAAAGAATTATTTCATATTCTCTCGAAAGTTTATAAAATCCTTATGACATCAAAAGTAAATGTGTTTGAGAGGCCATTACAAGCATTTTGTGCTTTGAAGAGGACAATGTTTTTGAATAATTAATCAAAAAGGAAATAACATGTAAGGCTGAGTAGAGAGTGTTGAAAAACTGAACACTTTATTTTTATATCCCCTTATTCATCATGCTAACAAACTTCTTCCCCAAAGTTTGATATTTATATGCATTGATTAGACATGGGGTGTGCTCCAATAACTTCGGTCAAAATCTCTTCATCTGTGAAATTTTGATTTCATCATCATCATCATCATCATCATCATCATCACCATCATCGATTAACATCCATTTTCCATGCAGACATGGATTGGATCGTTTGACAGGGGTTGGCAAGGTGAGGAGCCTTGTCTGTTTTGGCATGGTTTCTACAGCAAGTTGCCCTTCCTAATGCCAACCACCTCACAGAGTATCCTGAGTGCTTTTTATATGAAACCAGCACCAGTGCTTTTTACCTGGCATCATCACTAGTGCTTTTTACCTGACATCGTCACCAGTGCTTTTTACATAGCATCAGTACCAGTACCTTTCATATGGCACCCCGCCATCAGTGCATTTTATATGGCATCATTGCCAGTGCCTTTTATGTGTTACCAGCACTAGTGCTTTTTTTATGTGGCACTATCACCAGTGCTTTTTATGTGGCACCAAGATATTCTCTCACAATTCAAGGCAAAACCAATTATCTTTATTTATCTTACTGTTTCTTTCCTGGAATTTCAAATCAAATGATTAGCTTCCCATCCAACATCTAGATATAGTACCTTGTTAAAATTTTCATCCATTCAAAGGAAAATTTTCAATCAGATTTAAAGTCAAGGTTAAAATAATTAGTAGTGTCTCATCAGTTCTCTAATTTTACATTTTAAATGATTAATATGATATCGCATCAAGCTATTTCTATGTCAGTTAATTTTATTTCTTGCATATTATTGAATTATTTGAAAATTATCATTTTTCTATACATGATCTATAGCTACTTTTTATTGACTACCATCTATCTAGTTTCTGCTCATGTGATTAGCATTGTAAATGATTATTAGATGTAATATTTTAAAGTTTAAAGAGATTTTTTTTTTTATATAAAGTTCCAAATGTGCATACCTAAACAGTACAATGTAACAAGAAGAAAAAATAAAGCTGAAACATTAGGAAAAAATTCAAATATATAACCACGGAGGTGTGAGTTCGAGTCTCATAGCTGGCCACCTACACTTTTTTCTGCAAAATAGGGGTAGTTTATCCTGTTCAGGCTATATCATTAGCATTATCCTGCGGTTGAGAATTTAAAATTACTTCTTTAACTTTTGATGGCAGAGATATGTAGATGTTCACGGCTCAAACTTTGACTAATCAAAACATTTCTATTGTTAATTTTTCCAGAATAAAATTATGTTTCTGAAATTGGCCATTATTTTCAAAACAACCTGATAGTAGTTGTATTCCTTAATTTGAAGAGTGATGATCTTGTTAATGCTGAATCATTTTATTGACTCCCTATCAAGTTATGTAATCTTAAATATTATTATTATTATTATTATTATTCAGTAGTTTTATTTTTATAACGTGCTTACACTTCACTACCGAGCGCAGCTCTGTGTGCTTTTGGTATGTGCTGTGGTTTATTGTGATGCTCTTATGGTTACTGTATTGAAAGTGTTTTGCGTAGGATGTGTGCAGTGCCCAGTAGTGCAATTTTCTGTATCTTATATATATTTGTGAGTCCTGGTGTTTTTGTTATGTATTTATCTGAATATTTTTTTATTATACCTAAGGTGCCTACTATGATAGGAATTGTTTCTGCTTTTAGAATCCACATTCGAGTTACCTCTATTTCCAGGTCTTTGTATTTTGAAAGTTTCTCCATTTCTTTTAGAGAAACGTTGTCATCTGTTGGTATTGAAACATCAATTAGAAGGCATTTTTTTCCTTCATGATCTCTGACAACTATATCTGGCTTATTGGCCTTAATTTCTCTATCTGTGTGTATTGGCATATCCCAGAGTATGGTTGCTTTCTCCTTTTTCGTAACCTTATTATTATTATTATTATTATTATTGAGTGAGAGAGCAGCACATGTCATCAAAGTGACACTGGGGTACAAATATACAAAGCCCAATATACCCATCATGACTACCCATCTGATAAGGGTACACCAGGCACATGCATTATTATTTGTCTTTAAATGAAAACTAATGTGATGTTCTATCAGTTGTAAGTATATAGTGCTTATTTTGTGAAAGTATATGATACATATTTTGTATTTTTGAAAGTTGATCAATAATGAGGTATATGCTAAACATTTATTGCATACTACAGTTATCTCCCATTTTTGCAACACTTAAATGAAAGAAATTGTTTTTATGAATTTTACATTCTTGATGTGTGTGTGTGTGTGTGTGTTAATTTTTTTGGTGGGGTTTTGTTTCTTTTCTTTTAATTTCGTCTGAATTCTCTTTGATGTTTTGAATGGCTAACATTTTTCTATTAACTCTTAGTTATAAAATTATTTTTGATGAGTACACAAAAGAGATTAATGCTAGATCTTTTAATGTACATGAATAGTTGATATTCAGTGTGCTTGAGAGATAATTTAATATTACATGCAAGGTGAGGCTATAAATTATCATTTAGAGCATCCTGTGCTAGCAAAAATTTTTTTATTACTTTGAAGTCACATTTAAAGTTTTGTTAATATTTCATTGCTATCTTATTGCACAAAGTCAAACTTCTTATGTCCAAATAACTGTTAGCTACCTCAAATTTTCCAGTAAGCTGACAAAATGAGTTGGTGTCTTCCTTTTCCTAGCACTATAAAATCTAGCATTTAAAAACTCACTTTTAAATGTGTTTTTTTTTTCCAGATGTCATGTTGCCCTTCATTTAACAGGGAGAAATTATAGCAGAGTTTATTGCAAATTAGCTTTTGTGCTGCGAGATGATAATGAAAGCTAACTGAATAGAAAAATAACAAACAAAAACGCTTAAAAGAGAATCATAGAACAAATTAATGGTAGATACAATAGTTGATGGAGTAAATTCCTGGAGCACTAAAGTCTGAAACATTGTTTCCTTATTCCTCTGTACTCAGTTCACTTCAGTTCCATTTTTAAAGCAACTGAGAGAGACATAAATGTTGCTCAATCTAATTTCTTTTCATCTATAGATCTTATGGCCCATAACCATATAAGAATTCCTCAGTGTGACAAAATTATAAAAGCTTGGTCCATGGCAGATAATTCATAGAAGTGAACAATAAAAGGGAAATTGGTATTTAATTTGATATGTCGTTAGTCATAAAACAAGGCATTCCATTTCTTTCTTTTTTTGTTTTTTTTTGTTTTAATCTAACTGGCAATCTGTTACAGGTAATAAATTATTGGACATTGCCTGGATAAGGAAAACCAGTGAGGTATATGCAACTTTACTGACTGAGTTAACTCTTGCAATTTATAGTACTGAATATGTAAAGAAAAAAATACTAGATTAGCGTAATTTAGAGCTAATTGTTCTACCTTTGTTGTACAAAAAGCCTCAATATAATCATTTGATCTAGTGAGAATGATAGCCAGATTTTCTAAGATTACGTTGTACTGTCTTTGAGAAAGGAATTGGTTAGGATGGTCATAGCTGGATTGACTTGGATCATTGGTCTGCAACAACAATCATTAAGATACAAATTTCCTGAAATGGGTTTCAGTCAAATAGAATTAAGGTTTTATAGATCTCGATTTAAAATGTATTGGTCAGATCTGAACTCAAAAGTGAAAATATTCTTCTTTGTGGGGGAAGGAGTTGTGTGGGGAGTGAGAATACTCAGAGAACTCATGTGACATGTTGATGTATTGAAAGGACTGACATGGTTTGGAATTAACAGTAGAAATGTGTGATGTTCTTTTTAAGTAAATTACAACATTGTGAAATATTGCGAAAGCTTTCCAAAAACAAAGGTACTGAGGATTAAACTAAATTTGTGTTTCTAGTATTTCTTTCCTCTGTCACTGAGTCCCCAATTCCTAATGGAGTCTTAGGGGGTTCTTTTATGGCATGATGTCTTCAGTAACTAAACATGGTGGGGGCTCATCCTACACCAGGTCTGAGTAGAACCAATTTCTTACAGAGAGAGAAAAAGGAAAAAGAAGGATCAACTCCAAATTCTCCTACTGGGCAAATATTATGGTCTCTAGATAGAGCTATGCTGTTCAATCACCAAGAAGTCTACCAAGTCTCAGCTACCAATGATCATTGTCTTTCTGAATGAATGTAAGTCAAAGTTGACCTCAAAAGGATTTGACCTCGAGATGCAGTGAACCAGATTATCTAACAAGTACAAGTCTGATATTTGTTGGTATCCTATGATAGTCTATCCAGCATTCAGCTTTCCTCACTGTGATTAGAATAAGGTGATTAGCATAACTTTGACCTCTACTCACTTGACCATGATGTAGTCAATAAGATGTTAGTCATTGGACCTGGTGTTGGAAATGGTGTTGTTGTTGTTGGTTATGTTATGTTTCACACATAGAGAAAGAAGTACGATGCTGTTACTGCTACCATGGTTTCTGATTACTCATTTTCAGTTATTGTTGCCTTTCTGTTGTTTTGTTTTGCATTAACATACCCTGATAGAATGACTTTGTTTTTTGTTTTGGTCCACGTCACTATATACACCACCCTGTAACTTTTGTGTACGACCTCTGCCTCCTCTCTCTCACATCTACACCATCTTTCTCTCCTCTCTCTCCCCCCCTCTCTCCCCCCTCTCTCTCTCTTTCCATTTTTCCTTCTAATGCAAAATATCACCTCTGTCTCTCAATACTGCCCCCCCCCCCAATTGAGAGGTCTTGTTCTGCAAGTTACTGAGTGACCTCACTGTTGCTGGTGCCATATAAACTGCACCTGGCACACTCTGTAAAGTGGTTGGCATTTGGAAGGGCATCCAGCTATAGAAACCATACCAAAAGAAATAGCAGAACTTGGTGCAGTCTTCTGACTTACCAGTTCCTGTCAAACCGTCCAATTCATGCCAGTCTGGAAAACGGACTTTAAATGATGATGATGATGATAATGATGATGATGATGGTGTTGTATTTGAACAACTGGAAATTGATAGATGATGAGAATTTGGCATGATGTAATTCTTGGCAGGAAATACATCATACAATGTTGCAATTACATTATAGTGTTTAGTTCACACATTTAGAAGAATAACACTAAATACTTTTATTAGAAGCATACTGGCATAAACTGAGTAAGCATTATTCAATAGCAGAAAAAAAATTTGAATCATCCATGAAGCAAGTTTGTTTATAGGTCTTCACTTAGCCCAGCAGTTAATAGTAATGTGTGTGTGTGCGTGTATATATATATATATATATATATATATATATAT
>NC_068982.1:46673901-46680162 GCF_001194135.2 Octopus bimaculoides | reverse complement strand
TGTATATATATATATATATATATATATATATATATATATTTAAATACCCATACATACATATATACACACATACATATACACACACACACACACACATAGTATATGTATATATTAGAAAGTCTGTGCGATATTTTAATGTATATTTTAGTTTTTCTAACATTTCATTTCTCTCTTTTGATCTTATTAATGTGATCTAGAAAACAGTATATCAATAGCTGCTACAAAGCTACAATCTTATATCAAACCACTTTGCTGTATGTCAGGCCACCATGCTCTTAGTTAATTACCTTTGCATTTTAACTGATATACATTTTATCAACGTACAGGGGAAGCCGATAACATGCAACACAAAAAGCTGATAACATGTTCAGTTATATAGAGCTGACAGCATGATTCAGTAATCATAATTATAAGGAGCCAAAATTGTGCTTTAAAATCTTTAACCCATTCATCCTTTGTTGAGATCTACCATACAGCAGTACTTTTTAATTACAACTTTTCTATGAATGGTTTTTTTTTTTAATGGAAACAGCAGAAATAGATATTATAGTCTTCAATTCCATTTTTGTTAGTTAACTATATTTCACTTGTTAAAGATTTTTTTTTTTTTTTCATGTTTTTCAGTTTGTTAACATAGTCATTTTCAAACTGAAAGATATAGTTTGAAATCCGAATTAGAAAACCATCTTTCATTTCTTCTGTTATTTTTGGTGATTTCAGGCAGCAAAGAGAAGATCTTTTAAAAAAACAGAATGAAAACAATGAGTTTATATCGAAAATTAAAAAGAAGGATACCAATCTAAACTTGCGTCCGGAAAGTCCTATGCCCAAGAAACAGTCAAAAAAACACACTGGACCAAATGCTAACAGAAGGAAGATATGTGCACTCCATAAAAGAAAGGTAGGCAGTTTAAGGAACCAAAAGTGTCATTCTGTTATTTGGAATATTGTTATGAATTTATTCATATCTAATAGAGGTGCAGGTGTGGCTGTGTGGTAAGAAGCTTGCTTCCCAACCACATGATTCTGGATTCAGTCCCACTGTGTGTCACCTTGGGAAAGTGTCTTCTACTATAGCCTCGGGCTGACCAAAGCCTTGTGAGTGGATTTGGTAAACGGAAACTGAAAGAAGCTCATTGTGTGTATATGTGTTTTGTGTGTGTGTGTGTGTGTGTGTCTATGTATGAGTCTCTTTATGTCTGTGTTTGTCTGCCACGACCCCCAACACCACTTGACAACTGGTGTTGGTGTGTTTACATCCCCATAACTTAACAGTTCAACAAAAGGGACTGATAGAGTAAGTACCCGACTTTAAAAAAAAATAAGTACTGGGGTCAATTCATTCGACTAAAATTGAAGGCGGTGCCTCAGCATGGCTACAGTCTACTGACTGAAACAAGTAAATATTAAAAGATAAAAGATAGTAAGTAAAAAGGCAAAACAAACAATTTGTCTGCAGCACATAAGCTTATATAATAGTGAATCTTGAAGTACATAAAGCCCCATTGGGTTGAAAAATCCTGTTTGGATAGCAAAAGTCCAAGGCTGTTTGAGAGACATGTTTACAACCCAATATTTCCATGTTGTTATTAATGGGTTTCAAGGCAGCCAACTGGCATAATCATTAGCATGCCAGGCAAAATGCTTTGCAGCATTTTGTCCATCTTTACAATAGGAGTTCAGATTCTGCTGAGGTCAACTTCGCTTTTCATCCTTTCAAGGTTGATGAACTAAGTACCAGTTACGCACTGGGATCAGTGGAACTGACTAGCCCCTCTCACAAAAATTCAAGCCTTGAGCTTATAGTAGAAAGGATTATTTATGGGTTTGCATAGGAGGCAAAAGCTGGCTGAGTGAGTAGTATGATGGACAAAATGCTTAACGGCATTTTGTCCATCTTTATGTTCTAAGTTCAAATTCTGGCAAGGTTGACTTTGCTTTTAATCCTTTTAGGGTCGATAAAATAAATATCAGCTGAGCACTGGGGTCAATGTAACCAACTCAACGCAACCTCCAAAATTGCTGGCCTTGTGCCAAAATTTGAAACCTTTCATGGCTCAGTGGTTAAAGCATTGAGCTCACAATCATGAGGTGCTGAGTTTGATTTTTGGATTGGGCTGTGTGTTGTTTTCTTGAGCAATATACTTTATTCCACATTGCTCCAGTTTGCTCAGCTGTTGAAATGAGTTGTGACATCACTGCTACCAAGCTATATCAGCCTTTGTCTCTCCCTTGGATAACATTGGTGGTGTGGAGAGGGGATGCTAGTATGCATGGGCGACTGCTGGTCTTCTATAAACAACCTTGTCTGAACTTGTGCCTCAGAGGATAACATTCTAGGTGCAATCCCATGGTCATTCATGACTGAAGGGAGTCTTTGTCCTTTACCCTAAGTGCTTCAAGATACACTATTCCATAAAAGAATTGTTTCATGTTCTCTCAAAAGCTCATAAATTCTTATGATGTCAGCAACTTTCAAAATAGTGTTTAAAATACCTACTTCACAAAAAAAAAAACCTTTCATGGCAAATGGAAGTTAAAGTAAGGCATTGATAATATATTCGTGGTAGGAGCTTGGAGCTGAGTACATTCAGAAGAACAACAAAACACACTGTAAATTTAAGGAGTTAAAAGACAGAGTAATAAAGTGAAGAGGAGCTGAAAATCTGATTCTATTTTAGGATCAGATCAGCATGTTCTATTCATTTACAGTTTATAAAAGAAATACAACTAACTCAGTAAAAACTGTAGGTTGTGTGACTCTTGTAAAATTTCCCTTAATTCCCTGTTTATGAAACAGATCTTGCAAACTAACTAATGTACCATCAAGGAA
This sequence comes from Octopus bimaculoides, assembly GCF_001194135.2. NCBI lineage: Eukaryota > Metazoa > Mollusca > Cephalopoda > Octopoda > Octopodidae > Octopus > Octopus bimaculoides. The sequence goes on along the minus strand of NC_068982.1, from coordinate 46,677,329 downwards.
ATGATTCAGGTGAAAAATCAGACAGAAAAATTAGTACATCTTTTGTATTGTATGTATGTGGCTCAAATCATGACAAAAATTTTCCAGTTTCATTTTTAGAAGCTGGAACATGAATACATTTGAATTTTTCGATATATTTATGAGAATTTTGTTGAGAAAAATTTTAACTGGATTCATTGTTTTTAAGTGAATTTCCCATGTGACTTTTCTTTTACTTTAAATACATTTAAAGCACATGCTTATGCATACTTTACTCTGTAGTATTTAAACCGGCCACATCCAGCCCAAATATTGTATCTGTTTTATAGTGAGACTAGCCACATCCATCATCTCACACCTATTCTACAATATCATTCTGAAAATAAACAATCACATCATTGACCTCTCGAAGCTATGAGATAATACATGATTAATTCAAAACAATGTGAATAAATAAGCATTGCATTTGACAGAGTAACATCTGAATGCTAAAGGGTTAAAGAATAAAGGATACTTAAGACATGCTTAGAGTAAGGCCATAGTTTTTCAGTGCTTTAAAAGTGATGGGTACTAAACAATTAAACTGCACATATATTCTTTTCTACTCTAGGCACAAAGCCCGAAATTTTTGGGCTGGGGTCCAGTCGATTAGATCGACCCCAGTATGCAACTGGTACTTAATTTATTGACCCTGAAAGGATGAAAGGCAAAGTTGAACTTGACAGAATTTGAACTCATAATGTAAAGACAGATGAAATACCACTAAGCATTTTGCCTGGCGTGCTAATGTTTCTGCAAGCTTGCCACCTTAAAATGCACATATATTGAACCTTAAATGGTGAGAAATGCTTGCATGAATATGTGTACAAAATGGGCAAAAAACAAAAACAATTTTTTTTTTCTTAAGGGTTATTTTTATACTTGTTTTTAGTTTATTCCTTTAGCATTCAGATTACTCTGCTAAATGTAATGCTTATTTATTCACGTTGTTTTGAACTAATCATGTTTATTTTCAGAATGCTTGCAGCAATTATTCTTTTAAGGTGGCGAGCTGGCAAACTCATTAGCACTCTGGACAAAATGCTTAGTGGCATTTCGTCTGTCTTTACATTCTGAGTTCAAATTCCGCCATGGCTGACCCTGCCTTTCATTCTTTCAGGATTGATTAAATAAGTACCAGTGGAGCACTGGGTCGATGTGATTGATTAGCCCCCTCCACCAAAAATTCAGGCCTTGTGCCTATAGTGGAAAGTATTTTTAGCAAGACATTGCAGGGTAAGCCTGAAAGGCCAGATCTGGCCAGTTTGAACATAAAACAGGGAGGATATCTGGGCCAGGTATGGCTGGTTTAAATACTAATGGGTTAACCTTTAGCATACTGTAGGTGCATTATGTCACCATATGAATTCTCTCCCCAGTAGTAACAGGGCAGTTTGTCAGGAAAAACAATTCTAGAGAAAATGCAGTGTGTTAAAAGTTAAACAAGTATAAAAACTATTATATTTGTTTGCCTCTTGCACAATAAAATTTACAATTTCATTACTGAAAAGTCCCATAAAGTATTCACTTCCCTTTGATGATGGTTGTTTCCATGTGAAATTTTTGAGATATCAGTTAATGATGTTTGCTGTTCTCTAACGAAACATCAATTGATGATGTCCAGCATTTAAGGGTTTATGGTTGACATTCTGAAAGAGAGTTCCAGAGTTTAAAAAATATGCAGAAAGGAATTGTTTTAACCAGAATTAAAATATTGATAAGAGAAAGCCATCAAGGCATGTATTGGGCAATTATTATTTTACAGTCTATGACCAAAGAAGAGAAATTTGAAGGTGGGTATGATAGTTCTAAACCTGATGAAATCCGTGATGATGAAGAGCTGATTCGAGTAAGTGCTTTAGTCCAACGCGACACTCTTGTTCGAGGGCTTGGTGTTGCTAACATTGTCTATCGACTGCTTAACATACATCGGAACAGTGAAACTTCACCAAGTCATGAGAAACATGACAAACAATTAGTTGTTCAAGTAAGTATATCTTTTATCTTTTGTTTTGTTTCAGACACTGGACTGCAGTCTTGCTGGAGAATTACCTTTGTAAAAATGTGTCTAATTAATTGCTTTTTGGCATAAATTTCATCTTGATTTGTTTTACAATGCAGGATCTTTACGAATATCTCCTGTGGTTGAAATTTGGAATTAATAAACTTAATAATGATCCAGTGGAATGCTGAAACTTTCCCGCATAATTTGTCTTCATGTGTCATAATTAGGCCAACTTAAACTGTATCCAGTAGTTGGACCCTGGTTCAGAAGTTCTACGCTTTTGAGGAATGTTGAACCAATTCTTAGTCACTATTGCATGCCTGTCACTAAGGGACAGCACTGGACAGCACTGTCCCTTAATGGTACACCCTCAGATTTCAATGGTACACCCTCACTATTCAATGGTACACCCTCAGATTTACACTGATACATTTATTTCGAAATTCTGCTTTAGCATTATTACAAATTAGTACCTACCCAGAATATTCTGAAGCACCCACCCCTAGGCACCAAAGTTTGGCAATGGGCCTGCACTATTGATCTCAGCTCTGCTCTGATCCAGAGTTGTTCATTTGTCAGGGTTCCAACTATGTATTAAATAGCATGTAACCACCTGAGCCAGGGTATGTTGAAATCATGGGATGCAGCATGGTGGGTGTGAACTGTTTCAGCAAATGAATCATATTGAAATCAAAGGCAAATATCACAAGATGCTGAGCAGATGAACAGACAATAAACTGTCAATGACCAGGATCAACCAGTTCAGTTTGCAAACTACTGCTATCATCTGTAGTGATGGTATGTGCAGATGAGATATTAGCTTCTGAAAGATTAATGTAACTTTCATGCCTCATCACTCAATCAGTACATCTGGCGTGAAAGAGTTACATTGGTTTGAGCAAGTTACCTGACCTGGATAGATAGATTAGTGACCATAACTTTTTAGGCTTTAACAGCATAAAGACTGGAATTCAATGATCATTCGAGTATTTCTACTTCTTAATGCAGTAATATCCAGTATATATTGTATCTTTTTACAGCTAGGTGAGAAGTTCAGTTCATTATTATTATTATTATTATTCAGTAGTTTTATTTTTATAACGTGCTTTCACTTCACTACCGAGCGCAGCTCTGTGCGCCTTGGGTATGTGCTGTGGTTTGCTGTGGTGCTCTTATGTTTACTGTATTGAAAGTGTTTTGCGTAGAATGTGTGCAGTGCCCAGTAGTGCAATTTTCTGTATGTTATATATATTTGTAAGTCCTGGTGTTTTTGTTATGTATTTGTCTGAATATTTTTTTATTATACCTAAGGCACCTACTATGATAGGAATTGTTTCTGTTTTTAGATTCCACATTCGAGTTATCTCTATTTCCAGGTCTTTGTATTTTGAAAGTTTTTCCATTT
>NC_068982.1:46665906-46673221 GCF_001194135.2 Octopus bimaculoides | reverse complement strand
TTCTTCTTCTTCTTCGTATTTGTTAGGTAGATTGATTTCTTGTTTGTATTTGTCAGCTTCCTTAAATACTGAAAACAGTTTTTTGTTTTGCTCGTGTTTTGTGGCTATTTGTATTAGTTTCCCTTGCTTCTGGAGTAGGTATTTTTGCAGTCCTATGGTGGTTATTTTATAATAGTTTTCTAGCTGTATAAGACCCCTTATTATTATTATTATTATTATTATTATTATTATTATTATTATTATTATTATTTCTCTTTATCACATGTTTTGTTGGAGCTCCTGGACTCTTACATACATTGTGGGCTTGTTACCTGCAGCCTACAGTATCATGCTATCCATTCTTTTCAGCTATCTAATACTTTCCCGATTATTCTGGCCGTGCCAAGGAGGCAAACCTGTTGTAACAGTTCTACTGGGCACTCTTTTCCAATTTCCTTTCTATTCCCCTTGTTCTAAATCAGTAGCTTCTCTCCTTTCCTTGACATAGCTAGATGTTCTGTTATTCAAACCACTACAACAATCCATATTGGAGAAATAGCCTAAGTATAAGTTAAAGAATTAGGGAACACTGGAGTGAATATGATGAACAAAAAAATATCTTTACCAACATCGTCATACAGAAAAACAATGGGTCAATAAACAATGCAGAAATGTAACTCTTACCATACACCCAAAAGACCTGATTCTATAATAGGTTACAGAGGATATAGTTTCTGATTCAGCACACATCCTCAATAGAAGGGATCAGTAGAGTTACAACACACCAATAGCATTGACTACTGCCATCACCATTGTAATGGAAGAATGAGTATAAAGTGGAATTAAACCCGACAAAATTCAGTTACCTCCCCCCACACACACACACACACTCATGCACATGCACTCACATAAATTCTTCTTGTGGGATCTACAAAAACCAAAAAAAAAAAAAAAACGGACAAATAAAAATAAAAATTATAAAGATGCAATGAAAATAAAATACAGATGCTTGACAACATAGAGACGAAGCTTGGCTGCATAATATGCACAAGAAAATAAATTGTAGAATCTAAATTCATTGAAAAAGTTACATTAGTGTGATGAACAATTTCTGAGAAATTAATCAACAGTAAAATAAAAACGGAAGTGAACTACACACAATGCATGTATTTATTCGTATTATGACCCTCTCAAAGAATAAAAGCTCCTAAATATTTATAAGAAAACACAAAAATTATAAAATAGTAACATTTGAAGGAAATATGGTTTGTTCTCCTTGCTGTACATGAACAATGTTTCTTCATCCTTTTCATGCAATAAATGCTGTAACAATATTTAAATGACAAAGAAGGTAAGACTAGCAAGTGGAAGTGATGAAAGAGTGAATCTAATCTTAATGATGAATACAAGTTGGAAAAGAGGTTTTCAGCATTATTAGAGTGATTAAGAACTGTTGAGAGATGATGGTGACGATGTTCAAACTGAAGAATAACGCAACATGTTTTTAAGCCTATATAAAAATCTTAATTTTACTATCATTTTAGATTGATCCAAATGGTTGTTTGTAATTTCAGTTACATATATATAGATAAACTTACATTATAATCATTGTATATCATCATCTTCATCATCATCATCATTATCATCATCATCATCATCATCATCATCCAGTGTTTTAAATCCGGGTTTTGTCCCCGTTAATGGAAGTGGCCAGATCTACCTTAATGCCATAGCCACCACCGTCTCACCATCTTGCCATCATGTCCAGTTTGGGGTGTCCTCCTTTCTCAAACCAACCCTCACAATCTCGTCTTCCACCTGTCCCGTCCACCTTTCCCTTGCTCTATCTTGCTTTCGCGCTCCATTTACCTCAAGCACAATCATCCTCCTCAGAACATGTTCTTCATCCCTCCTCAACACATGCCCATACTACTTTACTCCATTTGCCCTTGCCAGTCAATCCACCGATCCCTCCAACCCCAGCATTCCCATCAAATCCTCAGTCCTACTCTTATCAAACAGCTTCGCCCCACACATTTCTCTCACCATTGCTCTCTCAGCCCTTCTCAAAATTACCATCTCTCTCTCCCTCAGACACCATGTCTCATTCCCATACAACATTGCAGCTCTCATACAACTCTTATAAACTCTTCCTTTCATCTTCACTGAGAACCTTTTCCCATATAACATTGCTCCACATTCCCTGAACTTAACCCAACTAAGTCTCGCTCTTGCTGTCACAGCTGCTTCACATCCACCACTTACATCCACCCTGTCTCCCATTTATATCCTATTTATATTTCAGGTAAAACCACCAGTGCCTTTAACAAGTGGCAACAGTTCAAGCAGCTTAGTACATGGCAATAACTATCAATTTAGCCGTACTGGTGAGATGCATCAAATCACTACTAGTATTCATCCTGGGACTACAAACTTATTTATCAATAACTTTGGAAATTTTTCCTCATCCAGCACCTTGCCAATTGAAGATCAACAAGTAGCTGTGGCTAACAACTGCAATACATTTTATAGCTGTCATCCAAAACCAAGACAACATTATTTCAATATGTTTGGTACAGTAAATAAAATAGTGGTAGGTATGATTTATAATTTTGTTCTCTTTAACTCTTTAGCATTCAGATTACTCTGTCAAACATAATGCTAATTTATTTGCAATGCTTTGAAATAATCATGCATTATCTTGTAGCTATGAGATCCCAATGATGTGATTCTTCATTTATACAATGACATTGTGGTAATGCTGCAAGCGTGTTGGCTTGCTTCCGTAGGTTCCATTGAACCTTGTAGGGTACGACCAATTGAGGCACTGGGAGTTTTTCTTTCTCTTTTTTTTTTTTTGTTTTTCATTTGTACAAATTATACAATAGAATATGCTAAACATTTCAAGGTTGTACACATGTGCAGCATTATAGAGTAGATGTGAGAAGTTGTACATGGCCATTTTGAACATAAAACAGGTAGAATATTTGGGCCTGATATGGCTGGTTTAAATGCTAAAGGGTTAAATCTCTCACAGACACATATTGTGCCCTAGATTGGTTGGTGTCTGAAACATATAGTACTTTGGATCTTCCATAAAACTCAAGTTTTCTGGTGATGTTAGAATCTCAAATATATAAGACCTCAATAGAAATTATGCCTAATATGTAATTTACTTCCATATGACCTTCCATAGATTATCTTTTTTATTCAGTTTCCCAATTTATCCTTTATCTTATACTTGTTTAAGTCATTGGACTGCAGCCATACTGGGACACCATTTTGAAGGGTTTTATTAAACAAATTGACCCCATCACTTATTTTTTTATAGTCTGATACTTATTCTGTCAGATTCTTTTCTTGAACTGGTAAATTCCAGGGATGTAAACAAATAAACACCTGATGTCAAGTGGTTGTGAGGACAAACATAAAGAAAGACACAAATATACATATTCATCCATCCGTCCGTCCATCCATCCATCCATCCATCCATCCATCCATCCATCCACCCACCCACTCATCATTCATTAATCCTTCCTTCCTCCCTTCTTAAATCCCTCTCTCCCTAATCAACAAAACATGCATGTTCATTGCTGGCATAGGCTGGACAGTTTGCCAGAATCCAATAGGATCTAGGATTGCCTCATACTCCAATGTCTATTTTGTGGAGGATAAGGTATGAGAGAAAAGGGCTGGAGCAGATCAGATTTCTTGCTGTGGAGGGGGTTATATGACTACTCACATTTTACAAGAGAGGGTGGGTGTGTGGAGCTGGAGAGTGATGAGAATATTTGCAGAGGAGGTGAGTGGGGTGTTCCATTGGTCAGTTCAGATCACATGTTGAAGTTAACCATATTTTCTTGTTTGCTCCACCTTGCAAATGCATAAGGGCTTCGAGATTAAGATGGCCTTTTCCAAGTATAAGTAACCAATAATTTGAAGTTCATTAGCATGTCACTTATTCATTCATTTTTTTTTTTTTTTTTTTTTTGTGGTAATAATCTGATAAATTGGTTTACTTGTTAATGGATATTTTAGGCTCTTGTTGTATTTATGCAATTTCTCATGGAAGCAAAGTTGGCAATTATGAACTCCAGCTGATTAAGGTGGAAACTTGTCAAGGATGCTCCACAACCACGTTTATTCTTCTCCATTCTTATCTTAGACATCTGGCATGCCAAACATTGAATTATCTTTGTGAAAAAAAACTAGGGCTGAGTGAACTTGATAATATACATACATACATGACCTAGATACAACATTCTCAAAGGATGTAGGGTTGGAGTTTGTTATATGGTTGTGAAAATGGGGAAAACTATAAACCAGATGAGCAACATCTCCATCAATGATTTGACTGTTTCCCCTGTATCTGACGAGGAATGTTACAGATATCTAGAAGTGGATGAAAACATATCTTACAATGGCACCTTTAATAAAATACGTGTCACTAAAAGATATTAGAACCGAATAAAGAAAATTTGGGCCTCAGAACTCACTGCATTCAATGAAACAGTGGCTTACAATGTGTTTGCAGTACCAGTACTCATACCAACATTTGGGCTGCTTGATTGGATGCTTGATGAGATCTAAGCTATTGATGTGAAAACCTGAAAAATACTAACAAGCACAGTTTCCACATAAACAGTGATGTAGACCACCTCTACCTAAAACGAAAACAAGTTGGCAGAGGTTTAACATTGATCCAATATGCCTTTGAATATTGTATTATTTCCCTTTGGCAACATCTTTTAACCACCAAGTGTTGAAATGCATCGCTTGATCAAGTCTGCATACATGAGGCTGATAAGATTATAAGATTTGGAAGGCAGCTCCTTGAGCAATATTCCTTGTCTGATAACCTTAAATACATGCCCAACAAAGTCGCACGACTCTTCTACAACGTATCATCAGATGAAAGGATGAGCCTATATGAGCAGAGGACTATGTATGCATATGTTAGTGGAAAGCTCCAAGATGATGGTAACATTGATCACTAAAGCAGTCTATCATAGACCAATAGCCAGATTACTACCTCTCACTTTGAAGGGTATGTGTGTGCAATCCAAGAACAGGAAATATCCACCAAATACCTGGTGCACAAAAGAAATAGAGATGCAGGAAAAGCAATAAAATGTGACAACTGATGCAGACTCTGTGGAGTTAACACTGAAAATATCATTCACATCATAAGCAGTTGTTCAATAAATGTCAATCACGGTATCATCTACCCATGAAACATGATGTCATAGCTAGGGCACTCTATAATGAAATCTGTCAGAAGGGTAACCCTGAGGACAAAGAAATAAGAACCCACAGTATGGTAGAAGCCATAGACACTCATAATAAAAAAGGAGTACTGGTGGAATATCCCAGTGTAGACCTCAATAAAATGTAGGCACAAAAGACTTGATATAATGATTTGAGATAGAGAAGAGAAGCTGTGTACATTTGTGGAAATTAGCTGCCCAGCAGATGTTAACATAAAGCTGAAGATCAGTGAAAGAGAGAATATCTATACTGAGCTATTGAGATATCCAGATTACTAGTTCAGTTTTATACCTGTAATTATTGCGGCTCTGGGATATGTAACACACTGCCTAAAAACCAATCTTGAGAAATTAGACTTCTCAAAACCAGAAAAGAGAAGGCTAATTCGAAGACTACAGATCCAATCCATCATTGGAACTGTAAATATCTATAAAGCTTTCCAGAAGTCTATCATTTAAATATATATGAGCATGTCTGGATATGCAATTATATGCATGAGAATGCATACATAAAACAAAACATACAAAACTTGCACATATACATACATACATACATATGTATGAGCATGTCTAGATATGTAACTCTATGCATGAGAATACACACATAAAACATACAAATCTGCACATACATACATACATGCATGCATACATACATACATACATACACACACACACACACATACATACATACATACATACATACAAAAATACCCTGTTGTTGATATTGAAATTCCAATGAAGGAACCTTGGATCTAGGTTAGAAACCAGTTCTTTCTCTATTGACAAGAAATCTTGAAATAAACTGAATAATGACATACACACATACATATATGCATGCATGCATGCATAGATAGATAGACAGACAGACAGACAGATAGATAGACATGCAGCTATATGCATGAGAAAGCATACATAAAACAAAATAAACAAATTTGCTCATATACTTACATACAAAAATACTCTGTTGATGTTTTTGAAATTCCGTTTTTGTTCCAGCACACGGTCTCAGATCAGGTCACTTGCTATGCAAGTACATCTCTGTAATTCTTTTCCTGAAACTGTTCTGAAATTTGTTTTGATATGATCCATTCTCAGTGCAAGTGAGTGAGGATATGTCAATGCAACAGGGCCAGTATATCAAATTTCTTCACAATTTCATGTAGTAACTATCTTCCTTTTCATTCAAAATTTATGCTGAGACTAATCTGTCAATACCAGCTCAGTGTTCTATCTTGAGAGTAAAATTTGCAGTGCAAAAGAATTACACGATGATAGAAGATAACAAGAAACTGGAATAGCTTTTCTTGTTGTCTTTCTACCTGTTACCTAAGAAAGTGAAAGTGCTTACCTTGTGAAATGTGATGATGGAAGTGCTTACATTTGCAAAACAGTGACAATGCTTACTCAGGAAATGAAATTATTAAGGATCAGAAGTATTCTGTATTGATTGTATAATAAATAGTGCATTGTATAGGAGACACTAGGTACTATAAAGTATGCAGCATGATAAAAGCATGCTGTAACATTGTGGAATTGTACAAAAAGAAGACATGAGAAATGCATACATAAATGTGTATATATACATATATATATATATACATATTCTTTTACTTCTATGAGTCATTTGACTGTGGCCATGCTGGAGCACTGCCTTGAAGGGTTTTTAGTTGAACAAATCGACACCAGGACTGTTATTTTTAAGCCTAGTACTTATTACTTATTCTATTGGTGTCTTTTGCCAAACTGCTTAGTTACAGTGACATAAACACACCAACACCGGTTGTCAAGCAGTGATGAGACAAACGCAGATACAAAGACACACACAGAGATATATACATATACACAGAGTGAGAAATAGTTGTGGTGAAAGAGTACAGCAGGGTTCACCACCACCCCCTACCGGAGCCTCGTGGAGCTTTAGGTGTTTTCGCTCAATAAACACTCACAACGCCTGGTCTGGGATTTGAAACCGCGATCCTATGACCACTAGTCCACTGCCCTAACCACTGGGCCATTGTGCCTCCACCTATATACATACACACATATATATGTATATGTGTATATATATA
>NC_068982.1:46660201-46665804 GCF_001194135.2 Octopus bimaculoides | reverse complement strand
ATATATGTGTGTAAGTATATATGTATGTGTGTATGTCTCTGCCTGCCAAATCCACTCACAAGGCTTTGGTTGGCCCAAGACTGTTGTAGAAGACACTTGCCCAAGGTGCCACACAGGGGGAATGAACCCAGAACCATGTATTTTGGAAGCAAGCTTCTTACTACAGAACCATGCTTGCACTTACATATGCACTTTTCCAGGAAGAGCTCGGAACTTTGCAGGAAAACCTCAGGACTTTCCAGGAAGCTTCACCTTCGGAACTTTCTAGGAAGTACCAGTCTCGGAACTTTCCAGGAAATACCATCCCCCGAAACTTTCCAGGAAGTCCCATCCTTGGAACATTCCAGGAAGTATTCATACGATGGGAATATTTGTGTTTACATATATGTATGTATGTACGTGTGAGAGGATAGATATATATATGTATGTGTGAGAGGATAGATATATATATGTATATTTCCCCCTCAAATGTGGTGGCAGTGACTGTTGACGTACATCTGGACACACATATGTACTCATCTGTATATGCTTTTGTATCCATAGATATCTAAGTATGGTTATGTACACAGGCACAGGCATGTATATTGGAGTGTTTAAAACTATTTTTATATGGTTGTTTGTAGGCTTTTTATGTGCCTTATATTTTTATATTTTCATTTTTCCTTTATTTTAATTTTTACTTTATTCTTATTTTTATTTTTATTTTTATTTTTTATTTTTTATTTTATATTTGTATTGAATTTTGTGAATCTCTGAAGAGGCCTAGCGAATCATGCATGTACTCCCATTACATCATTTTCATTTGCTAATTACTCCGGCACGCAGGAGATATAGGGATAGAATGGGGCATGCCAACGCTAGGCCGAAACAGCTGTAAGTTTCTGTATATTCTCCAATTGCTAAATGTACTTTACATTTGTGACCTTAATTGTTAATATGACATGTTATGTCATAAGCATCTGTATATTGTGGTTTTTGTCATTTTAGTTGCAAAATAAGCAAATTAATTCAATGGAATACACTGTCTGCAAGTTGATGGATACCGCATATTCTCCTCCATTTTCTTATTGCTATATAAATTTAGGGTAAAATAACCCCCTTTTACCCACACCCACTTATTACACTTGGTATAACACTAGTGTAACAATAATTGGGTACCCTCCCAGCAGTATATTGGATAGTTACTATCCCTTAGTGGGTTGAATCCTCAACCCCTAACTCTCTTGCAGTATATATGTATATATATATACATTTATGTAGGGAGTTGAGGCTCAATTTGACAGTTTGCATAAAAGGAAAATAAAACACAGTAACCCATCCAAAAAGTAAAAGTATTATAAATATTTAAAAAAAAGTATCAACTGGATTATGGGTGAGTGATAACTGAGTGTTTACTCAAATTAGCCACCCTCACCTTTCATCACAGCTACAAGACAGCTCTGGAACCTGGTGCATGCACTCATTACTGTCTTCTTGGGAAAATCTTTGAACACCTCCTTGATCTTAGCCACCAGCTTGGTCTTGGTGTTGCAGACAGAGTAGTTGGTGACTTTCTCAACTGTGTCCCACACATACTAATCCATGGGATTACAATCAGAGGAACAGAAACCCAGAAATTGTGGCTGGTGAAATGATAGAAATTTTCCGACAACTACATCTAAATTGAGCTTAAGGCCTTGTTGGATGTATTCTGGCATGTGGATGCAGTTAGAACATCTACTTTGTCCCTTCCTTCTGGCTATGGCTTTGTAGTCTCTGTTGCAGGTGTCTATGTCACGTCTTATAGCCTTTTCAGTGTTCACAGAACTTTGAGCAACCATCAGCATTTTGATACCTGGTGTGAATGCCGATGATACAGGTAACTATTTTCCAATATTCAGACAGCTTCCAATGCCATCATGTCAGTTAACTTTTTCACAGTTACAAATTTAATCTTTATGCTCTTCAATGCTACTGACTGTTCACCAATACATCAGGCTGTTCCTAAGAAAGGGAGGGGGTTATAAAAATATCATAAAACTTAGTGCAAACGCCCTGCGTATATATATATATATATATATATATGTGTGTGTGTGTGTGTGTGTATACACACACACATACACACACACGCATGTAATCATTATGTCTATTGTCTATTATTTGCCCTTTTTTTCCCCGTTATCAGCTGACATGCACCAGTATGGTTTCTGGCATAAATCAATAAATTAATTGTCATACCATCATCATCCACGAGTCAATTACTTAAACGCCAGCCCTTAGCAGCCATGCAGTCATTAACTAATTATATTTATATTCAATTAACAAACTAATTGTGTTTTTTGGCAACAGTTGGAAGTTTATTTATGAATCTCGAAGAAGAAAGCCTAAATCACTATAGCAACAAAGCAAACATTAACCTATTGTTTTCTTAATTATATAGAGAGGATATGCTGTTAATGAGGTGAGAGGGTGGTAATTTTAACCCTTTTGTACAGTGGGGAAGGTTGGGATACCTGTGTGTCAGTATACAGTGATTAATGTTTAATTCAGATTGTTTCATGCTTTTCATAACTGGTGTTTTTTAACCCTCAAGCCACACTGGTCAAACTGACTTATGAGTAAAAACAGTCCAGTTGTAATCACACTACCTCTTTCCTTTGTACTAATACTATAAGAGTTTTGTCGCATCTTGGGAGGGTCATTATGCCAATAATAAACATGCCCACACACTGGTTCTACTTCACTTCTTTTACTACTACTACTACTACTACTACTACTACTATTACTACAACTACTTAGTAGTCTTAGTTTTATCATGTGCATTCACTGTACTACCGAGAACAGCTCTGTGTGCCTTAGGTTTGCTGTGGTTTGCTATGTTGCTCATATTTTCACTGTATTGAAAGTGCTTTACGTAGGATGTGCGTGGTGCCTATAAATGCTATTTTCTGTATGTTATATACATTCCTAAGTCCTGGTGTTTTGGTGTGTATTTGTCTGAATTTTTTTAATCATACCTAATGCACCTATTATTATAGGGATTGTTTCTGTTTTTAGGCTCCACATTTGGGTTATCTCAATTTCCAGATCTTTGTATTTCTCCATTACTTTTAGAGATACATTATCATCTGTTGGGATTGACATCTCGATTAGAAGGCATATTTATCTTGGTGATCTCTGACAACTATATCTGGTCTATTAGCATTGACGTCTCTATCTTTGTGTATTGGCATATCCCAGAGTATGGTTGCTTTCTCATTTTATGAGAGCTTTTCTGGGGTGTGCTTATACCATCTTTTTTTCTGTTGTCATTCCATTGTGTTAGCATAGCTTCCAGTGTATATAGGTCCTAACTCTGTCATGTCTGTAGATATATTTCATCTTTGCCAGGGCTTGGCAACCAGAGACGATATGATTTATTGTTTCTTCCCCATAACTACATATTCTTCAGTTACTTGTACTTTTCTTCATTATGTGTTTCTGGTGGTTTTTGGTGGGGGAGGCTTTGACCTTGTGCAGCAGTTAAAAATATTATTATTATTATTATTATTATTATTATTATTATTATTATTATGCAGGTGGTGAATTCGGAGAACTATTAGCATGCTGAGCAAAATGCTTAGCAGCATATTGTTCATCTTTACATTCTGAGTTCATATTCCACCGAGGTCAACTTTGCCTTTTATCCTTTCAGGGTTAATGAAATAAGTACCAGTTGAGCACTGGGTCAATATAATTGTCTTAACCTCTTTGTTATCATTATTAGTCAATTGGTTAATCATCTAACCAATTGATAAATTGATTGTTTGATTAATCATTCAGTCAATCAATCAATCAATTGGCTAGGTTTGTCAGGGTCTTTCCATCACCATTCATGGCCTTATCAATGACAAGCTCTCTTTCTATCTACTTCAGGTTTGATTCAAGTCTGTCGCTTTCCTAGTTTACGAGTTCTATATTTATATGGAAGTGAGTGAGAATATATGCGTCGGAGAATAAGAAGTGTGTGATGACCTTCCCAATTTACAATAATGTCTGTTCTGACACAGGAGTTCACAGCAAGAATCCTGCAAATCAGATGCAAAAGTGAAATGCTTTAAAACCTGCATTACCTATTTTTTATCATTTGCTTGTTTCCATCATTAGACTGCGGCCATGCTGGGGCATCTTGAAGGATTTAGTGAACCAAATTGACCCTAATATCAGGTTGGTGCAAAGGTAATGGCCGAGTTTAATGTCTCTATTAAAAATGGAAAAGCCTACAATTAATACAATACTTATATGTCAGTATGTGTGTGTGTATATATATATATATATATAGTTTACCGTTGCTGTGGTCTCCTTTAGAGAGACTTAGAAATATTAATATTTATATATGTATATATATATATATATATATATATATATATGTGTGTGTGTGTGTATGTTTGTCTTTGTCTACCAAATCCACTCGCAAGATTTTGGTTGGCTTGATGCTATAGTTGAAGAAACTTGCCCAAGGGGCCACGCAGTGGGACTAATCCAGGAACCATATAAATGGAAAGCAAGTGTTTTACCACACATCCACGACTGCGCCTACACACACACACACACACACACACACACAGAGTAAGCCTCTTTCAGTTTCAGTCAAATGAATCCCTTCTCCAAGCATTGGCTAGCTCATGGCTACAGTAGAAGACACTATCCAAAGGTACAACACACTGGGACTAAAACCTAAAACTACATAGTCAGGAAGCAACCTTCGTAACCACACAACCATGCTAGTGTCTATTTCTGCATTTATGCAGTTAAAGAGTCCTTATTTTCCTAAGTACAACTGCACTCGCACACAAATTCTTCTGCACTTGCAATTCATTCCCAATACAAAAAAAGATGGCCTTAGTTTCTAAGCCCTTTTATCAGCTCAAAGACTTTCTGAAAGGGGCTTAGTCAGCCGAGGGTTCCTTTCTTGGACAATCTGAGATGTCTTCATATGTATGTGTATGTGTGCATGTATGCACGCACATGCGTGTGTCTGTACACTTGTGCATAATCACAGACATGGCAACTGTATTCTAGTGCACAAATTAATTTTTTTTCTTCTTCTTCTTGTTCTTGTGTTCTTTTTACTTTCTAAACCAAAATCAGCATCTGCAATTACAGGGATTTACAACAGGGGTCGATTGTAATCAACAGGTTTAACCAAGCTTAGAAGATACTTTTATTTCACTGTAAAGAGTTTTGTTGTGTATTTGTGTGCGCATGTGTGTGTGTGTGCGTGCATATGTTTGTGTATGTGTATGCATTTGTATGTGTGGGTTTGTGTGCGTGTCGGTTTGTGTGCGTGTGTGTGTGAGCATGCGCGTTTTTTCCTGCCTTTGTTTTAGCCATTAAGTAAAACATTTATTTTTTTTTTACGAGAAAATATGTTTTCTAGGCAAACAACATAAACAATACTTTTCTTTTGTGAGCACACACACACACATGTATTTATGTATGCACAAATATATGTATATATGTATTATACATATATTTATGTATACATGTATATATATAATATATATATGTATGTATGTATTGATATATATATGTATGTGTGTATATATATATATATATATATATATATATACAAACATATATAT
>NC_068982.1:46655093-46657816 GCF_001194135.2 Octopus bimaculoides | reverse complement strand
TACACACATACATATTTTTATTTTATAATTTTAAAAATATTTTGACTTTATTTCGGGTTTTATTATTAACATTAATATTATTTTCATAGTCTCCTTATTTTCAATTACAACATTTAAGAAGTTAGTGAAAAAACTGAAATGTATTTTTCACCATTCTCAGTAAAACTTCTGCTTTCACCACCATCATCATTGTCATCACCTTTGTTACGTGTCGCGTCGTCATGTTCCTTGTTATTGTCACGTGACCGGTATAATACCAAATGACTCATAACTCACACATACACACACACACGCGCACACACACACACACACACATATGCATACATACATTCTCTCCCTCTTTCACACACACAAACATAATCATGTTACAACAATCATTACACCCCTATGCATTTAGTGTTGGGTTGGGTAGACAATTGTCATGTGTTTCAGGTATTCAGAGTCTGTGTTTCATCATAACTCACGCAGCACCCATTTTCTCTGTATGTCCTATTACGTATCAATACCACACATACCCACTCATGCACCAGTACCAGCACTATTGTTATCACTGCCACTACAACCACCACTACAACCACCACTACAAATATGATTACAACTGTCATTATCATCATCATCATCATCATCATCATCATCATCATCATCATTGGTGGTGGCAGCAGCATCATCGTCATCATCATCTTCATCATCATCATCGTTGTCATCATCGCTGTCTTCTTCATTGTTGATGCTGTCATCATCGTTATCTTCATCATCATCATCATCATTGTCATCGCCATCATCATAGTCGTTATCATCATCATCAATGTCCTCACCACCACCAATTTCACCGTTATCATCATCATCATCATAGTTGATATTGTCATCATCGTTGTTATCTTCACCATATCATCACCATCATCATCATCATCATCATCATCATCATCATCATCATCATCATCGTTGTCATCACCATCATCGTCAATGTCCTCAGCACCACCAACTTCACCGTTGTCATCATCATCAATGTTGTCATCAGCATTTTGCATTACACTGAATCCCCCTGAGAACTATGTTAAGGGTACACATGTCTGTGGAGTGCTCAGCCACTTGCACATTAATCTCATAAATGGGCTGTTTGATTGATCGCTTATTGCCATAACCAATAGAGTGCTAGATACACTGTGGCTTACTGTCAGTAGCTAAATACCATAGGGCCCAGTGCACTGATACACCTAGGGGCTTAATAATGCTAAGATGGCCCTGACTTATGGATCAGATGAAGTTAATTAAATGGAATATGCAAGTAACTAAATCCAAAATAGAAGCCAGTGCAGCAGTGATAAAAGAGTCAAGGAGAAGAAGCAGTATGTTTGTGAGTTAGTGACCATAGCATGCCGGTCAGTGAATTTATACCAATCAGTCAGAAGGCCTTCATTTGGATGCAAACTGGATGTCTGTGTGTGTAGCAATACTATCATGTATAAGTGAGCTGTATGAATAATGCTGTGAAGATTTCATCTGCTTTTGTCCCTGGTTCCAGTCTCCTTGACAAAATGCTTTTGAGTGCTTGTCTCTGCGCCCCAGCCTGGCTGTAGTTGACAGCTCCATCACCAGTGCAGCAATTTCCCAGGAAAATACTGTCATACTTTTGCAGTTTTGTGTAAGTCACCAACAATATTTCCATCAGCCAATGACATGAAAGTGTTTGACTTTACATTTGTGATTCCTGGACCTGCTTTCTCTCGCTCATTATGTTATAGCTTCTCTAAGGCAGTGAGCTAGCTAGCGGAATCATTACTGTGACGGGCAAAATGCTTAGCAGCATTTCATCCATGTCTGTGTTTTGAGTTCAAATTCTGCCAAAGTCAGCTTTGCCTTTCGTCCTTTCAGGATTAATAAATTTTGTACCAGTGAAACCTTGAGGTTGATGTAACCAACTTGTCCCCTCCCCCAAAATTTCAGGCCTTCTGCCCTTAACAGCAGCAACAATGATGTTGATTGCAATGATGAATGATAACTTGAGGCCAGGGCTGGATTAAGACCCATAGAGGCCCTAAGTTTTGGTGCCCTCAAGTATATGTAAATGGTTTAAAATGTAAACAAAAATAATTCAAAATGTAAACGATAATAAACCATAGAATAAATCTAGTCAAGGCGGCGCTGGCATCAGCCACATTCGGATGGTGCTTTTTATGTGCCACTGGCACGGTTATCACAATTACAATTTCCATTTGATGTTCATTTTGATGTTGATGTGCTTGACTCAATATGTCTCCTCAAGCACAGCAGGTTGCCCTACGATCCCGGGTACTTTTGAATGGGCTGGGGCTGGTTATGCGAAACTGGTGTAGGATACAGCCATGAACTCACTTTATTTGCCAGGTCTTCACAGCCACAGTATATCTCCAGAGGTCTCAGTCTTTCGTCATTGCCTCTGTGAGGCCCAACATTCGAAGGTCATGCTTGACCACCTCATCCCATGTCTTCCTGGGTCTACCTCTACTCCAGATTCCTTCAACTTCTTTCATATAGACAGACAAATGGAGAGATGGACAGACAGACTGACAGACAGACTGACAGACAGACTGACAGACACACAGTTTGGTTGAAGTAACATGACCCAGTTTTAATGGATTATCAGCTTGAAGTCACTGCAAGGGTTACACCTCACAATCTCTGATGATTTTGGTGATATATTTGTTCTTCTTTTCCCTACTTCTTTTTTTTTTTTTTTTTTTTTT
>NC_068982.1:46634155-46654941 GCF_001194135.2 Octopus bimaculoides | reverse complement strand
ATGATTCGATTCCTGCAGTCTTCAAGGCACAAAAAAAAAAGGTTTAAAAAAAGACAAAACAAAAAAAAAAATGAGAAAGAATTCTAATATCAAAATTGTTTTTCATCAATTCTCTTAAAAATTTTACGAACACTTCTTGGTTCTAATATAAAAAAAAAATATTAATGAAAGAACACATCATGAAGCTTAAAGTGTTATGGTTCTATGAAACATTAATCAGCAAGCCTTTACTTTTTAGTTCGTTACAAATTCTGATAAAACCTTTTAATATGACTCATTTGCCACACTTTACATTGCACTTCATAATTCGTTGTATAATGTTTTTTCCTCGGAGCTGAAGTCAATAGGTTTCTTTTTAATCATTCCATACCAGTGACCTTTTTTCCATAATATTGCTTTTAGGTGAACTGTCGAAATGAAATACAACCGCTTTGATATACTACATCTAGCCCTCCTCTTACGCAGAGTTGATAGATCCTCAGGTGTACTTGACTGTAAAAGGACTCGTTGTCATCATCATTGTCATTGTCATCATCATCATCATCACTGCCATCATCATCATCTCCATCATCATCATCACTGTCATCATCATCATCACAGCCATCATCATCACTGTCATCATCATCATCACTGCCATCATCATCACCACCACCATCATTGTTGTTGTCGTCATCATCATCATCATCATCATCATCATCACTATCATGATCACCATCACCATCATCATCATCATCATCATTGTGCTCATCATCATCATCATCATCATCATCATCATCATGGTTTTAAGTCTTCCATGCCAGTATGGCTTCAATGGAGTGTTTGAGGCATATTTCCTACAGCTGGATGATGCCTTTCCTGTCACCAAACCCCAATTTATGTCCAAGCAAGGTAATATTTCCCCCGTGGCCACACGTTTTTCTCCAAATGCTGGAAATGAGTGGCATTCATTTACAGCAATCACATGATGTCATGCTAAAAACACATAAACATTCACACACATTCATGCACACATACATGCATTCATATATATATATATCATCAACATCATCTTTTAATGTCTGTTCTCCATGCTGGCATGGGTTGGTCAGTTTGACAAGTGTTGACCAGTTAGAGAGCTGCCCAAGCTCCATTTGTCTGTTTTGGCACGGTATCTATGACCAGATGCCCTCTCTAACACCAACCACTTTACAGAGTGTACTGGACGCTTTTATATGGCACCAGTCCCCACCAGACCCCAAAACTAGAATCTCTCAGCTGAGAAAAGGATGTAGAAGACATGCATGGATGCATGTGTGTGTGTATGTATATATATGTATATGTATATATGTGTGTGTGTGTGTGTATATATATGTATGTATGCATATGTGCACATGTATATGTACGTGTGTGCGTGTGTACATATGTCATTACACCTTCTTTCCTCCTCTCTGATTCCTACCTATCACACTAATCTATCACATATGCCTATTTATAGAAATTTGACATCCTTGTATTCTTCCCTCCACTTTAAATTTTACTACTAAAACTACTACTCACTTTGGTATCACCCCACCCATACTCTCAGAGTGGCCAGCATTAGGAAGGGCATCTAGCTGTAGAAACCATGTCAAATTAGACGGGAGTCTGGTGCAGCCTTCCTGTTTACCAGCCCTGGTCAAACCATCCAACCCATGCCAGCATGGACAATGGATGTGAAATGATAATGATAATGAACGTTGGTGGCATGGAGAGGGGAGGCTGGTATGCATGGGCGACTGTTGGTTTTCCATAAACAACCTTGTCTGGACTTGTGCTTTGAAGGGTGCAATCCCTTGGTCATTCATGACTGAAGGGGGGGTTACCCTTACCCCACTGAAAGGCCAGAAGCTGTGATTTTCATCCAGGAAAACTCCCTTTATAGATGCATTGTATTAAAAAACACTATACACTTCAAAGCTAAGCAGAACAAAATCACCCCAGAAGTGACCATGAGAGTAACATACATGTATTTCACTGTTGTTGCAGCTTCTCAGTGTCATCCATTTGTTCTGTCTTAGTGCAAAAGACAAACTGAATGCATAAGAAAGTATGTGTAAGAAACAAAATACTCCATCGTGCTGAGATGTTGGTACTTAATATAAAAGGCATGAGGAAACTGGAGAGAAATGTTGTGAGCTGAGTGATGAAGCTGCTGTAAAACTGAACTGTGGATTATATCTTTTATCCTTTACTTGTTTCTGTCATTAGAATGCGGCCATGCTGGGGCACTGCCTTGAAAAAGTTTTAGTTGAATGAATTGACCTCAGCATTTTTTTTTTTTAAGCTTGATACTTATTATATCATCTATTTGCTGAACCATTAAGTTACAGAGATGTAAACACACCAACACTAGTTGTCAAGTGGTAGCGGTGGGACAAACACAGACAGAAACATACGCACACACATATATGACGGGATTCTTTCAGTTTCCATCTATTGAATCCACTCACAAGGCTTTGATCAGCCTAAGGATATAGGAGAAGACACTTACCCAAGGTGCCATACAATGGGACTGAACCTGAAACCATGTGGTTGGGGGAGTAAACTTCTTACCACTCATAGCACAAACCAAAATAAAACCCTGAAGAAGTAAAATGAAACACTTGAAAAAATGAGAAATTTTCGATTTAAACAAGAACTCTTTTACTGGAATCTAATCATTCATTGTTTTCAGATTTAAAACCAAAAACTGAACAAAAAAATGGAAAACTATTTTTGTTTATTCACATTAATTATTGAATGATCAATGCTTCTGATATATTTAGCATGTTTTCTTTTTCATCTTTTTAATCTTACTGCCAACAAGATTTTTCAATAATGCAGTTCTTCAATTTATAGCAGTAGTTTCTAATTTTTTGTTACTCAGCTCCCCCTTTTTCATTGAATGGCCTTTTACAAATGTCTCTCATAATACTTTGCCAAAAAAAAAAAAACATTCATAAAAAATAAGAGCAGATTCTGTATGCACAATTGAGGAAGTTTTATTGTTGATTGGTGGTCTGTTGCTGCAGTATTTGTCCTTAGATAACACCTCTTGCAGATGTGCTGTGTTAAAAATACAGTAAATATTGGAGAGGTAACATCTATCCCCATTTAAACATGGATGTTCTGTTGGAACAAACTATACTGTAGTAGATACCATGAGAGGAACTCTCATATTAGAAACTCTCATAAGGCGGCAAGCTGGCAGAAACATTAGCATGCCGGGCGGAATACTTAGCGGTATTTTGTCTGCTGTTACATTCTGAGTTAAAATTCCACCGAGGTCGACTTTGCCTTTCGTCCTTTCAGGATTGATAAATTAAGTACCAGTTACGCACTGGGGTCGATGTAATCGACTTAATTCCTTTGTCTGTCCTTGTTTGTCCCCTCTGTGTTTAGTCCCTTGTGGGCAATAAAGAAATAAAAAATTCTCATATTAGCTTTTAGTGCAAAATGTACTTTTGCTTATATCCCCAGTGGGGAGATAAATCCCCACCACCTCCAGTGCTGAGACCACCAGATCATTTGATTTCAATCTTCCTTGGTCTTGTCAATGATGGACACTTAAATGCTTGAGATAGCAGTAACTCATCTCCTTACCAGCGATATATAGAATAAGAATGCCAGAACTAGTGATGGTATCACAATTAGCCATTGAGTTTGTTAAAATATATCTATTAGTGACAGAGGCAGTATTTATACCGAGAGATAATATTATCCCCACTTAAACATGGATGTTCTGTTGGAACAAACTATACTGTGGTAGATAACATGAGAGAAACTCTCATATTGGTCTTTGGTGTAAAATGCACTCTTGTTTATATTGCAACACCAGTGATTGTTCTGGCACTGATATTCTATATATCGCTGGCTGAGAGATGAATTGCTGTATATGTGGACATACATGGATATCTCTGATTGAGCAGATTTATAACCATCCCATCTTCTTGTAGACATAACTAGTCATAACCGGTCATAACTAGTCTGTAGTCATCTAATGGTAACATAAACAGAAATAAAGAAAAGTCAAAATCAATAACATCAATATCAGTATCAAAAATTGAAATAACATTGCAGTTACAAAACAAACTATAAAACATCAAATGCTTAGATCACCATCTAAGCATTTGTGAGTAAAATGGAAACTTATTTTATTAGCATTTTCTAAATTGGTTTATAAGATTAGAAGTTGAACATATCCAGTGCTCTTTGTTTTTCTTGTTTGGCATTAGATCAGTTCTGATTGAGCAGATTTATAACCATCCATTCTTCTTGTAGACATAACCATCAAGACTAGTTACAACCACTCATAACCAGTCTGTCTTTTTGGCTAACATACCCAGCAGAAATCAGTCATAAGCATCCTATCTTTTTGTGACATGTAAGCATATGACCAGTCATAACCATCATGTTGTTTTGCCCAACTTAGTGAATCTGAACCTTTATTATTCAGTACATGCTTTATTTTTGAAGATTGTACTGCATGATTTGAAGAAGTACTGACTCTCACCCCATTAATTTGCCCTATGTACTATGTAATCAGTTTAGCAGAGTTTATAAGATTGTCAATTTTTGAGCTGGAAAGAAAGATTATTGTCGATTTGTTGAAATATCTGGGCTTTTTTTAGGGGTGTTTTTTGTTCTTTTTTTTTGTGATTTGTTGTAGAGTAGTGGTTCTTGACCATTTTATTTTTTTACCTATGGTCACTTAGATTACTATTTTACTCTACCGGATCTCCATAGCCATTCCATGTTTAAAAACCAGTTTTATAGAAACTTCTTTCAAAATTCCTATTTTGTTATTTGCTCATGCACTTGTATAGGTTGAACTATGTAAAATGTTAGGGAAAGAAATGTAGCAGTTTTAATACATACATTTAAATCAAATCTTTTTCATGGGTCCTCAAAATACTATTGTGAATCCCCAATTTATTATTTTACTAGCATGAATCCCCAGGGGTCATATGGATCCAAGTTGAAAACCTCTGTTGTAGAGGAAGAAGTTGTACACATTTGCAGGCTCTCTGATGCTGGTGAGATTTATGTAGTTGAAGTCTTTTTCTTAAACAGGAAAACATATGAGCAGACTGTTATTCTACAGGATCGAAATTCTTGTGAGAAAGGAGAGGGTAAAACACAGAGCTGAGGGTTGAAGGATGGATGATGACAATATAGATGATGTTGAGGAAGAGAGAGACAAGTAGGTTGGGAAGGCTTGAGTAGGAGTAATTCAAGATCAACCAGCTCTGAGAAGCAAAGGCCATTGTAGTAGCAATAGAGAAGTCATAGTGAGGACATAATGCATCTGTAGGCCTGAAGTTGAGAATGTCAGTGACTGACCTTATGCCACTCAGTTGGATTGCCTTTTTTTTTTTTTGGTTGCTGTAGACTAGGATGTCTGTAAGTGTAGCAGCAGTACCATTTCTGGCGTGGGAGTAGTAAACCTTTGTTATCCAATAGAGCTTTAAAATAGAGATAAAAGATTTAGGCCTTTACACACATTAAATATGATTGTAAAACGTCAATGTTATAAACAATTTTATTATTCACACAGGGAAAATTCTATAGAACTTGTTA
The DNA here is from genome assembly GCF_001194135.2 of Octopus bimaculoides. Classification (NCBI taxonomy): domain Eukaryota; kingdom Metazoa; phylum Mollusca; class Cephalopoda; order Octopoda; family Octopodidae; genus Octopus; species Octopus bimaculoides. Next base: position 46,649,364 of record NC_068982.1, on the reverse strand, counting down.
TTCAATGGGTCTGCAACTCTCCTTGATTTTCTCTCTGAGAAACCATTTCATTTGCTTTCCATTTCAATGAATTCCATCCACAGAAAATTATGAACCTTTAAACTCACAGATACTTTATCTTCTTCCTTGTAAGCAGTGTGCTTACAACAAAATATCCATTCGGTTAAAATTTCTCATGCATAACTTTGATAATAATGGATTCTTGAAACACACAGATTATCTGATCTCATATTAAAATTACAGACTCTTTTCAAAGTAAGTACTGCATAAACATCACAAAATAACTTCCTGTGTTGTTGTTTAGCCCTAGGTTATCTATCATTGCACATACTTACCATACTTAAAATCAAAGCAAAGGCATTCCAGCTATGACCATCTTGTAATTTTAAGAATACTAGGAGTACATTATCTAATGTGTTTTTCTATTTTCTTTTTTGAATGATGGCACACTTTGATGTAAATTTGGTTACTATTTCCAGCAGACCACATAGAGCTTTCTTAACCAATTGATGTGTTTTGCAGAGTTTTGATGTTATTGTCAACAGGACACTGTGTGCTGCACAAATTTATATAATTTTATTAACTATATTTTTTTTTCTGATGCATTGTTAGTTTCTATTTCCTCTTTAATATATAGATATATCTTCTCAGTCAATGTTCTCTGCTTTGGTATTGAGATCTCATGAATAAGATAGCTCAATACAATCTGTCAATCATATGATTGGATCATTGAGAATTTCTTCAATCTTTTTGCACTAACACCTCTAGCTTTTAGCTTAGTGTTTTGACCTCCTCATGCATACTCTACACTAGTTACTGGTTTTATTTAAGTTGCCTGTGTTAAACCTTAAAGATTAAAATCGTCGTCGTGCATTTTTAAATATGTTCTTAAGACTAACCCTTTAGCATTCAGATTACTTTGTCAAATGTAATGATTATTTATTCACATTATTTTGAATTATTTATGCGCATTTTCTCATATTTTTGAGATTTCAGTGATTGTTTATTTTTAGAATGACATTGTAGGGTAGGTATGAGATGCTGGATCTAGTTGGTTTGAATATAAAGCAGGTAAGATATTTGGGTTGGATATGGTTGGTTTAAATACTAATGGTTTAAAGTTACTTTCAGTTTTTCCATTGCCACACACACACATCTGAAACTAAGGAATATACGATGGGGTGCTGAAAAGTTTCTCGCTTTGAGTATAAGAAAATACAGGAGGATCAGTTCATTATGATATTATTCAACATATTCCCCTCTCATATCCACACACTTATTGCAGCGGTCCTTCACTTTTTCTAAGCCCTGTAAAAAAACTTGAAAGGTTTGACCTCCAACCAGGCCTTTTATGATACCCTTAAAGCCAGGGATTTTTCAGCACCTCCTTGTACACAAACTTTTCTCCTTAGTATCATACTTCTGCAATAGTTAATTCTGTGCGCTGCCCTTCATCAGCAAAAGTTTAATAAAGAAAATTCAGGTATAAAAGAAAAATTATAAAGTATGTTTTTCTTCTAGAATGTACAATCTATTTAATTCTAATTCACAATTTATTATTTCAGGGTGGGAACAAGAGAGTACCAGCAACGTATAACCAACTACCTCGTGGTTATTCCACAGAAAACGCTGACCTGCCATCAACCTTTGTTGTTAAGGAATCTGGAAAACAATTTCAGTATGCAAATCGTCAGCTTGAATCCTATTTCCATCCCACTTTCTCCAAACCTTCAACTAATAAAGGTTTGAATCTCTTTGGTCATTTATCAACTACTTTTAAATGTAAGACAATGATGGGGGCCTCTTCACACTTGTTAGATCTTCAGGAAATATCAACCAAATATCCCTCAAATAACATATTACTAGCTAAGAAAATTGAAGGACACAGATATTGTAATCCTAGATACAGTGTAACATTAGGACAATATTATCTATTGTATCCTTAAAAAATATAATAAGATAAAGATTGAATAGTCACAATGGAAATTACTTTGATCATAGGCTTATAAAAGGAAGACTGACCTTGGACTAAACAATAACAACTTCCTTGAATGAACTGTTAAATCAATAGTGTATATTTGTTAATCATTGTTAATCAATGAGGTTTCATATCTTTGAATGACTTTGTAGTTACTCTTCTACTTATATACAAGATGTTATGTGAAATTATGTATTTCATATATATGTTACATATGGGTATGGCTGTGTGGAAAGAAGTTTGCTTCTCAACCACATGGTTCTGGGCTCAGTCCCACTATGTGGCACCTTGGGCAAGTGTCTTCTGCTATAACCTTGGGCTAACCAATGCTTTGCGAGTGGATTTGACAGATGGAAACTGAAAGAAACCTGTCATGTGTGTGTGTCTTTGTGTTTTTGTCTTCACCACTGCTTGTCAACCAGTGTCGGTGTGTTTATATCCTCATAACTTAGTGATCCAGAAAAGAAGCCAATAGAATAAGTATTGGGGTCAGTTCGTTTGACTAAAATTCATCAAGGTAGTGCCCCAGCATAGCAGTATCTCTTGGGAATGTACAAAGTGATTCCGGTACGTCTACCACACATGAAAAACATCACAGAAATTCTCTTCTTGAAGGTCATCCAATACTGCATGCAATTCCATTTGAATGTCATCTACCATTTACAGTAGCAGCATCCCTTCTGCTTCAGTTTCATCATAGGCAAAAAAGATGAAGCTCAAGATACACATCAAGGTAGTACTGCTCATCATCGAGTTTCAAGAGCCGGAAGATCAACTTCATAAGAATATGAATTCAGGTTTTCCATGAGAATCTCTTGTCAGACTCCATAAACTGTATGTGCTGTGGATGTATTGATTAACAGAAATATTTGGGCAACTGATAACCATTGGTAACCAGCTAATCAAATCAGTCTACAAATATGTTTCAGGTTCTTGAGATCTCCTTGCATGAGGTTGTTTAACAGTGTGTAAGGACAACTCTGTGATTTTTATGATGGCTGATAAAGTAAAGCAAAGCACCCCATATAACCCCTCATAACTTTTTTATTTTCTGGAATTTTCAGAATATGTTTGTGAATTTGTGTTCTACACACGTAAATTCATATGATTATGCAAACAGAAAAAAAATTTCTGCGATCTAAGAGTGATTTGGCTATTATTTTAAGCACATCTCATACCACCTGATACCTTCCTCTTTCTTTGTCACTCTGAGATGTATTGATGTTTATCAATATTTTTCTCCCCATAAACACATTTTAATGGAATAATGATGCACCCAAGGGTTGTCTAGTGCTGGGATTTTAGCAGAAATTTCAAACCATCTGCATCTTAAACTTTGATTAAAAAAAAAAAAATTTAAGTCTGTAAACTTTTAGGATTTATGGGGGATTTATTCATAATCATATGAATTCCAAAAGATAAACAAGTTATCAGGGGTTTTATGAGGTGCTTAAATCTGAATGCTGCCCACAAAGTTACAACCAATACTCTTGGAATGGTTTATCAGATTTTTGATAAGAATTCTTTTAACTTTGAATCTATTAACTTTAACTGCTTTTGTTGTTGTAGTTGTTTAACTCCAGGACATTACTGATTGAGTAAACCTATGATCTTAAGTGTTCCAACCATTCCCATGCTATTTTAATCTGGAATTGTATACTTTTGACTACATTATAAAATGTTATTTATGAAGATAGTATAGTTTGAGGGAAATTAGGGTGTTATTTCTATGAAGTTAAATGATCATGTAGAGGCTCCCTTATCTCAACTTGTTTTTGTTTTATTTGTTTGGTGGTGGTGTTGGTAGTGGTGACAGTGTTGCTGCTGCTGCTGACACTGGTGCTGGTGGTGGTTCTAACAAATTGAACTCACAACAGTCCCAACAAATTCAGAGATATCAACAACAAAAAAAAGAAACCCAAAGTTAATTAGCCTGAATAGAAGGAACAATACCTACAACCCTTCTGTAGGCCCTAATAATACGGCTGAGGTCAATACAATTACTTTTCAGTTTGAAATTCTACTGGCTGATACCTGTAGGGAGATTGTCTGGGATGGTTGTGGTCAGGTAAAGAAAGGACTCTGAGAAGTGTTTAGTATAAACTGCATGGGTTAAGATACAGGTAGCTGGATGAAAGAATGAGAAGTGAGTGAACCTTGGTGGCATATTGGTCAACTGTTTAGAGAAGCAAAAGCCTTTGTCTGTCTTGGTGATGCATTGTTAAAGTGTTTGAAGGAACAAAAGTTGGTGCATATGGCAGTTATACCTGATGAACTTATTTTACAAGTTGCTTTTTGTCCAATCCATGCCAGCATGGAAGACGGATGTTAAATGACGATGACAACGCTGCTGCTGTTGTTGTTGTTGTTGTTTAACCCCAGTCATCCCTGACAGGAAAGACATGATGAGAGGCATTCTAACTATAACATTCCACCGTCTAGCTGTTTGCAGATGAAATTCATTAAAGACCCATACATAAAAATGGTTTAAGCCTTAAGATCAAAACAGCACTTAATTATAAGTAACACTGCACACTTATGAGTTACAATTCTTTATACCTGGTACATGTATAATATAAACAAATTTTGCAATTCTTTGAAAGTCTTAGCTGTGGAGATTGTAGTTAGTGTGAAAATATCCTATTATCTTTTTGCAATAAACAGGAAACACCATATCTTCCAGCATGCAAGATGACTTAGTATAAAGTGTAAACATTAAAAAACCTTCACTATCTTTCCAAATCCTGTTGCATTTTACATAGAAATTTTGGTCCTCCAAAAATATCTTGGTATATTAGTCAACCTATCTTTATTGGCTGTACACATTTCACTTTGAGAAATTCAACTTGTATGGTGGAAAATACAGTAACTGGAATTTTTCTGGTTACTTAAAAGAACAATAGAATGTTTCCACATCAGTTGTAATGTTCACAACTAAGGTTTTCAAATGAATAACTTCAGAGTTATCTACATTCTACATGTCTTAGGTGTTAAAATTTACATTGCATCCTGTGTAAATATATTCTAGTGATTGATTACTTTTCTCAATATATACGAGCCTCTTCTCACAGTTTGTTATGCACTTGTAACTCACTCTTGGTACTAAAAAAGTTTTGTCACATTTGCTCTAACATAACAGAAATTTCTGGCTAAAGAAAGACCTGTTTATTGTATACTTATGTGGTGTATGATATTTAATATAACATAATTTTAAGGATAGGCTCTATCATGCAGGTTTACTTTAGATGTAACACTGGATGAGGTTTAACACTGCTCCCCATTCAGTTCAAATGACTGGGGGAATTAATGCATGCTTATATGCATACATGTGAAGATGCATGGCTTAGTGGTCAGTGTGTTGATTGCAAGATTGTGATTTTGATTTCCAGATCAGCAGTGCCTTGTGTTTTTGAGCACTCTGCTGGTTATGACAATGAAGGTCCCAGTCGATCCAATTAATGGAACAGCCTGCTCTTGAAATTAACATGCAAGTGGCTGACCACTCCACAGACATGTGTATGTGTACCCGTAACGTAATCCTCAGAGAGATTCAGCGTGACACAGAGTGTGACAAGTCTGGCCCTTTGAAATACAGGTACAACTCATTTTTGCTAGCTGAGTAGACTGGAGCAATGTGAAATAATGTGTCTTGCTCAAGGACATAACACACTTTTATTCTTTTGTTCTTTTACTTGTTTCAGTCATTTGACTGCGGCCATGCTGGAGCACCACCTTAGTTGGACAAATCAGCTTCAGGACTTATTCTCTATAAGCCTAGTACTTATTCTATCGGTCTCTTTTACCTAACTGTTAAGTTATGGGGGATGTAAACACACCAGCATCGGTTGTCAAGTGATGGTAGGGGGACAAACACAGGCACACAAATACATACATACATACATACATACTCTTTTACTCTTTTACTTGTTTCATTCATTTGACTGCGGCCATGCTGGAGCATCGCCTTGAGTCAAGCAAATCGACCCCAGGACTTATTCTTTGTAAGCCTAGTACTTATTCTATCGGTTCTTTTGCCGAACCATTAAGTTACGGGGACGTAAACACACCAGCATCGGTTGTGAAGCGATGTTGGTGGGGACAAACACAGACACACAAACATATACACACACATACATATAAATATACATATATACGATGGGCTTCTTTCTGTTTCCATCTACCAAATCCACTCACAAGGCTTTGGTCAGCCCGAGGCTATAGTAGAAGACACTTGCCCAACGTGCCACGCAGTGGGACTGAACCTAGAACCATGTGGTTGGTAAGCAAGCTACTTACCACACAGCCACTCCTGCACCTATATATATATGTGTACGACAAACTTCTTCCAGTTTTACATCTACCAAATCCACTCACAAGGCTTTGGTCAGCAAGCTTCTTACCACACAGCTGTGGAATCAAATTCATGACCTTGTAATCATGATCCAAATGTCCTAACTACTAAGCCATGCAACTTCCTGAGTAAAACACTTTATTTTACATTGCACCAAGTCATTCAGCTGTAAATGGATAACCCTGCAATGAACTGGCTTTCTGTTCAGGGAGCGTGTTGTCCTGCCTACCTAACCTGCAGGGTGGTATCATTCGAAAGGTACAACAATGTGAGGAAGTGCATTGTGATCAGAGGTATATAACAGCATCCAGTTGTTTAGTCGATACAGTGATGCAGTGATATGCATATACATACAGCGTATTTGAAACTGTACATTAGACTTCGATGTTTTCCTAATATTAAAACCGAAGAAAAATAAAAACATGAAAATGAACCACTCCAACCACCCCTTATTCTTCATCATCATCATCATAATCATCGTCGTCGTCATCATTATCGACATCATCGTCATCAATGTCATCGTCCTCATCATTATCGTCATCAAGGAAACTGACTGAATGTATGTATGAATGAATGATTGGGTGAATCTTAAAGGCATTAACATGAAGTGGGCAAACACGAATTGTTTCTATCCTATATATTATTCCCTAACCTTTTTCCAGGCTTTGAAGAATGTGTACAAGGTCATGCCACAGTGCCAAATACCATATCAGGTAACAGCTCATAATTTCCTTTGTTTTGGAGCACTTGATCCAAGAACACTACTCCATTAATCTTTACCATTCTGCAGTTGTTTTTGTTTTTTGCTGTTGACATTGAAGTCATTTTCATTGTTGTATGGTATTCAGGTATTTCATGACTTTGGCTCTTTCTCGTGCTAAAACATATGTTTATTGTATTTTTTCTATTCTTTTTGATAACAGATTCTTTGTTTTTTATTATTGTTTTTTTTTTTCATTTTTTTTTTCCTGTTATAATTTCTGAGTAGTCTTTAAACTCCATAAAATGATATATTATTTCTCAGCTATCAACGTATACTATTGATCATATAATATGCATTATATTATATTATATTATATTACATTATATTATATTATATAATGTTAATAACGTAATGTCATTCATCCACAGATTATCTTTGCTTGGATGATATTAAATGATGAATATACATATGCACATACACTCATACATACACACGCGCATGTACACATTTGCTGTGTTGTTTCTCATCATTTCAACCCAGTTGTCTCTCACATTAAAATAATTACAATTATTATTATTGAATGCTGTTTTATTTGTTGTGTTATATAATTCAGTGATAACACAGAATAAATCATTAACTGAAATGTACTTAATGATATAAATACTGGCTATCATTAACTGATATTGCTGCCTAATATCAGTTTGTTTTAAGAGAGTAATGCTTTGTTTTCCATTGGAAGTGAATATGTATTTCAAATACAGAGTAATTAGGTTCGATTCGTATCTGACATTGGAAGTACCCTCTTGCTGATTCAGTGTAACGAAATATAACTGAAGATTTGAGGGAACATACATACATATATATAGTCTGGGTCGTGGAGGCGCAATGGCCCAGTGGTTAGGGCAGCGGACTCGTGGTCATAGGATCACGGTTTCGATTCCCAGACCGGGTGTTGTGAGTGTTTATTGAGCGAAAACACCTAAAGCTCCACAAGGCTCCGGCAGGGGATGGTGGCAAACCCTGCTGTACTCTTTCACCACAACTTTCTCTCACTCTTACTTCCTGTTTCTGTTGTGTCTGTAATTCAAAGGGTCAGCCTTGTCACACTGTGTCACGCTCAATATCCCCGAGAACTACGTTAACGGTACACGTGTCTGTGGAGTGCTCAGCCACTTGCACGTTAATTTCACGAGCAGGCTGTTCCATTGATCAGAGCAACTGGAACCCTCGACGTCGTAAGCGACGGAGTGCCAACAACAACAATAGTCTGGGCCAAAAGTCACGCATCAAAACATTTGACATTACAGCATTGTTGTTGTTGTCTTAAAGGTGGCAGCAAATTGGCAGAATTGTCAGTAGGCCGGGTGAAATTCTTAGCAGTATTCCGTCTGTCGCAGTGTTCTGAGTTCAAATTCTAAAGAGGTCAGTTTTGCCTTTCATCCTTTCGGGGTCGATAAATTAAGTACCAGTGAAACACTGGGATCGATGTAATCGACTTATCCCCTCCCCCAAAAATGACTGCCCTTGTGGAAAAATTTGAAACCTTAGCGAAGGTGGAGGTATTGTTTTCAGTCATGTTTGTTTGTTTGTTTGTTTGTCTGTGAACAAGATATCTCAAGAACCACTAGATGGATTCAAATGAAACTGTCAGGGATGTCTGGCCTCATGTCTAGCACAAACTGATTAGATTTTGGGATTGATCTGGTACCAAACAAGGATTCTAGATAATTTTTCGGGTATTTTTACTTTATGTTTAAGAGTGGTCAGGTTAATTTTTAGTATTCTCGTTTGTGAGTGCAGTCAAGTTTATTTCAGATATTCTCTTTTTAAAAATCATCTCTGGCTAATCGTTGAGAGGATGTTGGTGTTGCTTTGGAGGAGTTTTGTGCTCTCTGATTGTTCTTGTTATTATTAATATTATTGTTATTATTATTACCTCCACCTTAGCATAGATGGAGATATTGTTTTCAGTTGTGTTTGTTTGTTTGTTTGTTTGGCCTCATGACTGGCATGAACTGATTAAATTTTGGGATTGATTCAGTACCTGACAAGGATTCTGGATTATTTGTTATATTGACTTTCAAGTCTTTCTCAATTATCTTCCTTTAGGTTGTTTCTGAAGTCTTATTTTCATTACTCTATTATTAATTTTATTCGCATCTCTATCTTAGTTGAAACTGATGGATAAAGAAATCAAGCTACATAAACAAATGGCAACAAAACCGTTCAGAAATTAATTAAGACTAACATATTTTTATAATATACATATTATGTATTATATGTACATATTAACACTTTTCAGTATACTTACATATATACATATATCTATCCATCGATCTAAAACAACAGGAATACAAAAGGAAGGCTGGAATTTAAAAGAAGAGGAAACCAAAAGGTCTCATACTATTCATTTAAAAATTCCTGAGTAGAACTTATTGTTACCTCTGCCTTTGAAACTATTTTGAATGGTGAGTTTGTTAACTTTAGCTTGTATTAGATAAGGATACATTATTAATTACTGTTACTAAATTTTCTACAGCCACCTTCACATTCTATGACTAACATTGGGATCGATCAGGTACTGGACAAAGATTCTGGATTATTTTCTGGGTTTTTTTACTTAATTTTTGAGAGCGGTCAGGTTCATTTTTAGTATTCTCATTTGTGAGTGCAGTTGAGTTTATTTCAAATATTCTCATTTTCAAAATCATATCTGGCTAATCGTTGAGAAGATGTTGGTGTTGCCTTGGTGGAGGTTTACCCTCTCTGAGTGCCCGAGTTGTTATTATTATTAAGGCAGCAAGCTGGCAAAATTGTTAGCACACCGGGTAAAATGTTTAGCGATATTTCATGTCTTTATGTTCTGCGTTCAAATTCTGCTGAGGTTGACTTTGCCTTTCATCCTTTTGGGGGTCGATAAATTAAGTACCAGTGAAACACTGAGGTCGATGTGATTCGTCTCTTCCCTCTAATTTTCTGGCCTTGCGCCTTTAGTAGAAAGTATTATGATCATTATTAATATTGTTATTATTATTATTATTATTATTATTATTATCTCTTTATCACAGATTTTCTTGGAGCTCCTGGAGTCTTGCATGCATAGAGGGCTACTACTTGTAGCCTACGGTACCATGCTATTTGTTCTTTTTAGCTATCTAATACTTTCCTGATTATTCTGGCTGTGCCAAGGAGACAGACCTTTTCAAACAGTTCTACTGGGCACTGTATTTCTATTCCCTTTATATTCCTCTTGATGCCTTCTGATACTGTTCCCAAGGGCCCAACAATAATTGGCACTATCTTCACCTTCTTCATTTTCCATATCCAGACTATTTTGTACTTAAGGAGGTTGTATATATCTATCTTTTTGTCTTCCTTCTTCACTATTTGTGGGTCAAAGGGGCATGCAACATCAATTATATAGCATATGTGGTGCACCTTGTCCACCACCACATTTTTATTGTTATTATTATTATTATTATTATTATTATTATTATTATTATTATTATTATTATTTGCTTTGAATCTGCATGTTTGTCACAATCATTTGCTGAGACATACCCAAAGGAAAAGAGATGTTACAGTATGACTGAAAGCTTGGGGAGGGGAAGTGGCAGGGGCAGTAGTGAAATATTTTCATGTAATGCAACACAGATATTTAAATTGGTAGAGTTTTTATAAATATGTGGGCAGTAATTAATTGTTAGCTCAATCTTTTGGATTTCTCTGAGACAGTTCTCCTGGGATATTATCTAGATGTTTCTGACTTCCCTTTCTTATCATACCTAGGGCACCCACAATAACAGGAACAGTTCTCGTTTTAAGATGCCACATTTTTTGTATTTCATTTTCCAGGTCCTTATATTTACTCAATTTGTCAAATTTCTTTATAAATATATTTTTATCAGTGGGAACACTTACATCTGTTAGTCAACAAGTATTTTATTCCATATCTTTAATGACTATGTCTAGTTGATTAGCCTGGATCATGCAGTCAGTATTGACTGGAAAATCACAGAGAATAGTGTCATTTTTACCTTCATCGACTGGTTCAGTATTATGTTCATACCAGTAAGCAGGAGTTCTGATTTTGTAGCATTTACAAATTTTCCAATGTAAATACTGTCCTACCTTATCATAGTGATTTTTGTACTTGTTTGGTGTCAGCAAAGAACATCCCAAGACATGATGGCCTATTGTTTCATCAAATGTGTTGCAGAATCTGCATTTAAGGTCAGAACTGTTTTGAAGAACCATAGCCTGGTAGTTTTTGGCAAGCAAGCTTTCATCTTGTGCTGCTAATATGAAACTGAAGGTTTCTGATTTCAGTCCTGAGCTTCTCAGCCACTGATGGGTTGTTGCTTCATCTACATCAGCATTTAGGCTTCAAAGTATAAACTGTCCATGCAGAGGCTTCAGGCTTTATTATTATTACTACTACTACTACTACTACTATTATTATTATTATTACTATTATTATTATTATTGTAAAAGACTCTCAAATAGTTCTTAATTACCAGTTATTCTTTACTTGAAAGCAGGCAACAACAAATCACCAAAGGTTTCAAGTAGTGCCTTCTCCTGTGATTATTATTATTATTATTATTATTATTATTATTATTATTATTATTATTATTATTATTATTAATTTATTTATTTATCTTGTTCATCATGTACAAATATGTGTGTATTCTTCATCATTTTATTCATTTTATTCAATTTTAGAAATATTGAAGCATGTCTTTGACAATTCCGGAGTGTATTGAACCTAATTTGTGCATGACTTTTAGCCTACATTGTATGTATATAGATATACATACATACACACACACACACACACACACACACACACATATATATATATACACACACACACACACATATATATATGTATATATATATATATATATATATATATATATATACACACACACATATACACACATACAGAGAGATAGATATACATATATACATATACATACATGCATGCATGCATACATACATACATACATACATACATACATACATACATACATACATACATACATACGTACATACATATAATACATATATATATAATTAGTTATTTACACAAACCTTATTTATATATTTAGGTTTAGGAACCATCACTCAGCTTTTTGAAAGCTACTGTTTCATTCTGCATCCCTTTAGTCTTTGAAATATTAATTGCATATTGATGTCTCTGTTTGATCTCAGAGAAAGCCAGTAGCAATTTTAGCATCAGGTGTTGCTTCTAAATTGGCCGCACTTGTGTTAAAGGCTAGTAAACTGAAATATTTTTGGTTAACTTAGAAGATAAGTTTTATGATGCTTGATTTTAATATTGTTGCATAGGAATTGTTGTTTCCACTAAAGGCTTTCTAATCATAAAAACCGCATTTTGTTTTGCTTTCATTTGCACCACTGAAGTATGTGTGTTTAATAGTAAATTCATTGATGAAATAACTTGCAAATAATGAATTTATTACAAACGCCTTTGAGCAATTAGTACGCTATCAGTTGTAGCCAAACCGAATTATGATCAAATGCATGTAATATAAATGATAACAGCGATGATAATAATTCAAAGTGAAGAACTTGTATGATGGAATTCTACAAACTCTTCTCTGGTTACCGAATCCCTCTTACTGTCAACTAGATAAACAGCAATATATGGTTACAAATAATGTAAGATCAATGACCAACAATGCAATACTAAATAACACTGCAGTCAATTCTGAATGGCGAATAACATATCACAAGTTCAATACAAGTTGTATAAAGATAATGATGTGGAGGTGAAAGAAAAGATGGATAAATAGGAATTGTGGCAGCAATTATCTTGGGAATAAGAAATCAGTTAAGAGACAGAGGATGTAAATTACTGAATAGTAAATTTGTCTTTCATGCTTTTAAATATCTCTGATACCTGCGATGTGAAGAATTTTATTCTATGGAAAACCGTGTTGCTAAAATCACCTACAGACGTGCATGCATACATGTGAGGGTTGGGTGAAAAGTTCATAAGCTGACAAAGATACTCTCATGGAATATAACCAAATGAGATTTGTTTTTCAACATTGTCCTCCTTGTGGTCCACACAGTTCTTCCATGTGTTGTAGTGCTTGGATCCCATTGGTGAAGAAACTTTCATCCTGTTGGTTAAAAAAGTCACCAACAACAGATATGACATCATCATTACTGCAATATTGGCTCCCAGCCAAGTGTTTTTTTTTATGTTAGGGAGCAGATGATAGTTAGATGGAACCAAATCAGGAGAATAGGAAGGCTGTTTAACCAGTTCAAAGACAGACTCATATGCAGTAGCCATTGAAACCAAGAACTTGTGTGCTGGTGTATTGGCCTGATGAAACAAGACCCCTTTTGTCAGTTTCCCTGGGCATTTAGTCTTGATAACATTTCATAACCGCTTCAGCAAGTTGGCATAGTTTTCTCCATTGATGGTGTGGTCCTTTTGAAGATAGTCAATAAACACAATGCCTTTTGCATCCCAAAAATCTGAGCCATCACCTTCCCTGCAGATGAAACAACCTTGGCCTTCTTTGGAGCTGGTGAAGAGGGTGTTTCAACTGCATGGATCATTTCTTTGTCTCTGGCTCAAAGTGATGAACCAAACATTCATCCTGGGTTAGGGAGCATTCAAGGAAACCAGCTAGATGTGACTCAAACGATGTCAGATTTTCCCATGATGTGATCAGTTTGGTGCACATTTGATCAAGTGTCAGAAGATGTGACACCCAGTAAGCAGAAACCGTTGTCATTCCAAATTCATTGTACAGAATATTCTCAACCCCCTCACAGCATATGTTAATAGCATTGACCATTTGATTTATTGTCAATCAGCTGTCATCCATCAGCATGTGAACACAATGTTTTCTTCAGTGGTGGCAGTTGCAGGATGTCCAGGCCTTAGTTCATCTTCAAGCCTCTCCATTTCTCTCCTAAGTTCAGTTGCCCACTTTTGCACTTTTGATAAAGCAGGAGCATCATCCCCTAATGTAGCAACCATGTCGGCATGAATGTCCTTGGGGGGTTAAACCAATTTTCTATCAGTATTTGATAATGCAATGATGCTGAAATTTGTCCATTTTCAACAAAAGTTGCTACTAGTTACTTTTGAAGTCTTCTTTGAAGAGTCAGAGGTTAATTTATCTGGAAAGAAATAATGCAGTTATTCATATGAAGGGTTGAAATTAATGCATATAATATTTCACAGCTCTAGCATCACTCCTTCATAGTCAGCCTATGAACTTTGTCAGTCCACCCCTTACACACATACACACACACAAAGATGCAAACAAAATATATATGTATGTGTGAAGTTTGACTGGTGACTGCTGTTGCTGCTGCTGCCATCTGCAGTTGTTTTCAGCATTAGAGGCAGAGAGAAAGATGACTTGCTAAGAAATATAAAAGGGGGAGAAATTTCCCTTGAGGGGAGAGAACTGCTGAGATTTTTTTTTTTTTTTATATATATACTTATTTTATTATGTGAGTGGATATTAGTATATAATTCATTCTGTTTTTTTTTTTTTTTTGACTGTCGTAGTAGCTGCAAGTAGATGCAGATAAATTTATTTCACTCTGATTTTGAGCTTGTCAATGCACCACAACTTGGGATAAAACTACATGCTATATAAATGATCGACTTTCTTTTCTTTATAGTGGAGAAAAGAGGTAATACAATATATAGCTCTCTGTGTATTGTACTTAACATGAATACATCATGAAAGGCAAATTTACAGTAGTATTTATCCAAAGATAATATCTCTATAAATGTGATGTGCTCAAAAACACAATATGTATATATATATATATATATAGATATACTATATATAAAACAGAGATGTGTGTGTAATCGCTTATCACGTGAAAACGGCTTCACTATTTACTTCCATACTTGTGATGCAGGAATAATTTGACCTCGGATAAATCTTAGACTCTTCTTTTGATTTTTTTATTAAGATAAATAATATTGCTTTATATTTAAGATTCACTTCTTTAAAAATGTTCCTCAATGTCAACTTCCGGTAGCCATAGTTATTTCTTCACTTTAACTTCAATCGTTACTGTTCACACTAAAAGTTTACTCACATTTACTGATGTAAGTAATTTCATCATTTACTAACAGAAGTACGGTTTTGTGTTTTCCTGTT
>NC_068982.1:46625554-46627140 GCF_001194135.2 Octopus bimaculoides | reverse complement strand
TATATATATATATATATGTATGTGTGTGTATATGTTTGTGTGTCTGTGTTTGTCCCCCCAACATCGCTTGACAACCGATGGTGGTGTGTTTACGTCCCTGTAACTTAGCAGTTCAGCAAAAGAGACTGATAGAATAAGTACTAGGCTTACAAAGAATAAGTACTCGGGTCGATTTGCTCGACTAAAGGCGGTGCTCAAGTATGGCCACAGTCACATGACTGAAACAAGTAAAAGAGTCAAAGAGTAAAAAAGAGATAATTCTGTGTAATCTACAATTGTTTTCATACCCAACTCATTCAATTAGAAATTAATAAACTAAGAATTAAAATTCATATCGAAAACAATGAGTTAAATATTTCCTTAGGGTGAAAATTATGCATAAAAAGAAAATCACATCCCAATTGTTTGGGTGATCATCAACAGACTTGATATGTCAATATTCTGTATATTAATGTGTGCGAGTGTATGTTAATATTTCAAAAATTTACTGTTATATACGCATATCACTTTTGTTTTTATTTATTTGTGCATGTGTTAAATCTATGTGTGCATGTATTTGTTAAATTTATGTGTGCGTGTGTGTGTGTTAATATTTATTTAAAAGCTGTTACATATTTATATGCACTTTGGTTTTATTTTTTATCATTTTTTGTGTGCGCATGTATCAATGTTTGTTAATATTTTGTGTGTGTGTATGTGTGTTAATATGTTTGAAAACAAAGGAACTGTTAGATTTAATATCACTATTAACTGCAAGTGAATCTATTTATATTCGAATTCTTATTATTAACTGTGAGAGTTTGAGAAGATATATAGTTTATATTGGTTAATCAAAATCATTTTTCAAGTTAATTAGTCGTAAGCGCTGGTGCAAAGGGTTAATCACTACTTTTATTAATTTAATTATTACTATTAATTTTGGTTTGTTTGGTGTGCAACATGTGATGGTGCAGAAATTCACTTTTCCTTTTGAATGCATTGTACTTGTATTCTACGTCATCAGATTAAGTGTTGAAAAGCATTTTCATCATTATATAATTTTCGAATTTCAATATACTAGAAAAGATATACATTATTTATTATTATTACTATTATCCAATTTTACCTACAAGTTAATAAGTTTACGTTCTATACAACTTTTATATAATATTTATAGTATTTTAGTTGTACCTTTTAATACATATCTATACCCTTTAATTTATCTAACTAGCAGAGCCACCCGGCGTTGCCCGGGAATGAAATTGTTGCTTATTGGTACTTACTCTTTTACTCTTTTACTTGTTTCAGTCATTTGACTGCGGCCATGCTGGAGCACCGCCTTTAGTTGAGCAAATCAACCCCAGGACAAATTCTTTGGAAGCCTAGTACTTATTCTATCGGTCTCTTTTGCCGAACCGCTAAGTTATGGGGACATAAACACACCAGCATCGGTTGTCAAGCGATGTTGGGGGGACAAACACAGACACACAAACACACACATACACATATATATACATATATACGACGGGCTTCTTTCAGTTTCCGTCTACCAAATCCACTCACAAGGCTTTGGTCGGCCTGAGGCTATAGTAGAAGACACTTGCCCA
>NC_068982.1:46623414-46624820 GCF_001194135.2 Octopus bimaculoides | reverse complement strand
AATGCGTTGCCTGTTCTTGATCATGGACAGAGTTAATTGATCTGTATGAACATTCAGGTCCTGGAGGCTGAGTTAACAAATTTAAATTCAGCTTGTCTACAGAATCATTCCTTGGTGCCAGAATTGTTCTTTCACATAGCCACTTGTGACTAACCCTAACCCTGGTTAGTAAATTATGAAGTTACTTACATCAGTAAATGTGAAGTTGTTAGCGATTGAAAACATAAACTGTTAGTGAGAACAGTAACGATTGAAATTAAAGTGAGGTTGAAGTGAAATTTGTCACTCAGCGAACCAAAGAGCCAGTATCGAAGGTACCAGAAAAAAAGAAAACCTCAGCAACAGGAAAACACAAAACCGTACTTCTGTTAGTAAATGATGAAATTACTGACATCAGTAAATGTGAACTTGTTAGCGATTGACAACGTAAACTTTTATTGAGAACAGTAACAATTGAAGTTAAAGTGAGGTTGAAGCGAAATTTGTCACTCAGTGAACCAAACAGCCAGTATCGAAGGTACCAGAAAAAAAAAAAACCTCAGCAACAGGGAAACATGAAACCGAACTTCTGTTAGTAAATGATGAAATTACTTACATCAGTAAATGTGAGTAAACTTTTAGTGTGAACAGTAACGATTGAAGTTAAAGTGAAGAAATAACTATGGCTACCGGAAGTTGACATTGAGGAACATTTTTAAAGAAGTGAATCTTAAATATAAAGCAATATTATTTATCTTAATAAAAAAAATCAAATGAAGAGCCTAAGATTTATCCGAGGTCAAATTATTCCTGCATCACAAGTATGGAAGTAAATAGTGAAGCCGTTTCCACGTGATAAGCAATTACACACACATCTCTGTTTTATATATAGTATAGATTAACATTTTAATCTATCTTTTATTATATTTTATATTTTATTTTTTTATTTATAGTTTTTAAATACATATCTATAAGAATGTGTGCAAGATAAACCTTTTTCACATTTACTGTTAATAAGTTTGTGTTTAGATGTTAATATTGGGAAAAGTCCATCAATACAGAAATCACAGTGATTGTCAGCTATTCTATAGAATTTAGCATGGCTCATAATTTCTCACTTCAGATTAAAATCCTTATTTTTGTCCTTTGACTCCCATATTAGTTTGCTTAGATTGGTACTGGTTGATTTATTTTTATCTTTAAATGTGCTTTCATGGTTGGTAATTCTTCGCTTAATACAATTTTTCATACCCTGTATGTAATAATAATTTATTCCTTCAGATTTTACATTGCACCTATATACCACATTTTTCTTTTTGCATAGATTTTTAAGTGGACAGTTTTCTCTTATTTTGTTGATATATAAATTAAACTAGGGAAGCTTAGATGTTAGCATCCCTTTTAGGAGGAATCTTTATCATCAAAAT
>NC_068982.1:46617362-46623019 GCF_001194135.2 Octopus bimaculoides | reverse complement strand
ATATATATATATATATATATATATATATATACGGGGCAGGGGGGTTGAAAAGTTCCCTACTTCAAGGGTGTCATGAAAGGCCTTCCGAGTTCTTTTACAGGGCTTAGAACAACTGAAAGACCATTGCAATAAGTGTGTGAAAGTGGAAGGAGAATATGTTAAATAAAATCATAATTTACTGATCCTCCTGCATTTTCTTTTACCCAGAGCCAGGAACTTTTCAGCACCCCCTCATAAATGATAATTTATATTCTAATGATGCTGTATCTACTGAATGGTTATGAATTTCATAAAGGGATTCCAGGTTCATTCTCACTTCATGACTGCTTGGCTAAGTGTCTTTGAGAATAATCTCAGGTCAACCCAAGTCTTGTGAGTGAAACTCTCTGGACATGTGCTCTGCAAGTGACCATCAGATGGATTATTCCTGTATTTCAAAGGTTTGACTTTATCACATGTTGTGTCACTCTGACTATGATGTAGGATTATTTAAAGGTACATGTGTTTGAGGAGTACTCAACCATTTACATGTAAATTTTAATGGGCAGGTTATTTCATTTGGTAGGGTATTCAGTTGACTGATGACTAAATAATGGAACTACTTACACATGGTTGGCACTTAAACCCAAGAACCTTTCTTTTATATTTTTCATACTCTAAAGATGAAATGAACATTCAGAACAGAAAATTAGAGTCTTCATGACAACAATTCATTCAGAACAATAGCAACAACAACAACAACAACAGCTTCCTCATCACCATCACCACCACCACCACCAATACTACAACTGCCATTCACCCCCAGTCCTATCATTATTATTATTTAACATCCACTTTTCTATGCTTGCTTGGGTCAAATGAAATTAGTAGGGGCAGATTTTCTATGGTCGGATGCTCTTCCTGTCACCCACCCTCACCCGTTTCTGAGCTAGGTTATATTTCCCATGGCTAGACATCGAAACAAACAACACTGCTTGTATAACAGTGATACATGTTTGCAACTATCACAAGATGCTAGGTCATTTCATATTATTTGGGCATTGAATTTTTCTTTAGAGGAATTTATACAATAACCTTAAAATGGTCAGAGAGAAAGACATGTAAATAAATATTGAATAGAAATTGTGATGATCTGCCATGGTGTGATATTGTGGAATGAGGTGATAGTTAGATATTACATTTCGCTGTACAATGTTGTGGTGTTTGGGTTGACTATATTGTATAACGTGATATTTGTATCGCCCTGTGTTACTGTATCGCATGGTGAAATATTATATATTATATATTAGTATAGCATGGTGAGATATTATATATTACCATATATAGTGATATATTAATATAGCATGAAGAATGATGGACTAGGAAAATCATTAGAGTATCTAATAAAATGCATGGTAGTATGCCTTTATGGTTTAAGTTAAAATCCTTCCAAGGTCAACAAAATACTGTATACGTCAACAACTAAGGCTGCTTTGATTGAATTATACCCCACTACCACCTAATTTCCAGTTTTGTACTTATGTAAGAAAATTTTAGCTTTTACTTGTTTCAGCCATTAGACTGCAGCCATGCTGCCTTGAAGAACTCTTAGTCAAGTGGATCAATCCCCAAACTTTTTTTTTAAAACCCGGTACTAATTCCTTCGGTGTCTTTTGCCAAACTGCTAAGTGGCATAAACACACCAGCACCAATTGTAAAATAGGGATGAGCAACAAACACAAACACAAAGATGCACACATGTATATATATATATATATACAAAGGGCTTCTTATAGTTTCCTTCTACCAAATCCATTCCCAAGGCTTTGGTCAAACTGAGGCTGCAGTAGAAGACACTTGCCCAAAGTGCCACGCAGTGGGACTGAATCCAGAACCATGTGATTGGGAAGCAAACTTCTTACCACATAGCCACTCTAAAGAAGGGTGTAAGGTAAAGCAAATTTTAAGGTAATGGTTTATTGTTCATCAGAACAGGTGTATTCGGATAATAATTCTCATATATATATAAAATGCCTGATATTTGTCAAGAACTGCTGTTGAATCTTCTGTTTAATGTGCATATATTTCTTTCAGATCTACCCAAGTTTTCTACTTCATGGAGTCACAGTTTGATGATTACTTCTGCCCCTGCGCCCCTAATCTATAAATGCAGTATGCTTCATACCAAGCCTCGACATAAACAAATTCTAGCAAAGAAATCGAAAGTTACCCATGGTTTGTATTCAGCTATTCGATCATATAAACGCACAACCACTCCACCATAACCACAATTGTCTCCCCTTACCACCAGAAGAAAAGAGATAAAAGTACAGATGGAAACTATTCATATAAGCTGTAACGAAGCTTAAATATTTTTTTCATGTTGACCACAACTTTTATAACTGGAAAGGACGAAAGTAAACAAGAAAGCAAAATTTAAGGTTGAGCTGGGACATAAATAACTGTGATATTTGCTTGTTATGTCATCTTTATAGATAACAAAAGAAATCTTTCAATAACTTCCTTTCAAAGATTTTGCATTGTTTGTTGCTGAATTGAAGGATGTATGCAATCTCAGAAAAGATATTTCTTTATGAATTATTGACAAATATATTATTGACAGTATGGCCATTTTATTGTTTGACATTCTGAATCCCAAAGGAAACCACAAAAGTTTTGTTCGCATTTTTATTATAACTACTCACTCACTTCACCATCTTTCTCTCTATCTTCTCTCTTTCAACAACTATGACTGCTAGTTCCCATGAGCAACAACTTCTTTTACACTGGATGTCATATGAAACAGTAGTACATGAAGTGTAATAGAAGTGTTGGAAGATACAAATAACAGTGCCAACTTCACATTAGTAAGCTAACGACTACCAAGTGACCTTTAAGCAAAACCATTCTTTTTTTTTTTTTTTTTGTTACAGAAATCTGGAAAATCGAAGAATATTTCTCTTCTAATGTCCTTTTTTGAATTGTTTCATATTGACATCCTACTTCTCTTGAATTTATGATTTGAATCTGATTAAAATTTATTCTATTCTGTATAAGTATGTAAGAATTTTTTGGGTTGTTTGTTTTTTTTTGTTTTATGTTTTTTTTTTTTGTTTTTTTGTTTTTTTGTTTTTAGAAATATTTCTACAAAATATAAACTTTTTGAAAAACTACCTGAAAGTTTTTTTTTTTCCTAATTCATTTTAACCCTTTAGCATTTAATCCAGTCATATCCTGCCCAAATATTTCAACTGTTCTATGCTCAAATCAGCCACTTCCAGTCGCTAGCATGTACTCTACATAATGACATTCTAAAAATAACATAATCACATCATTGAAATCTCATAGCTTTGAGATAATGCATGGCTAATTCCAAACAATATGAATAAGTAAGCATTACATGTGACAGAGTAATCTGAATGCTGAAGGGTTAAAAACCTTACCAGAACATTTTGTTTGTAACAGCCAACTGCCTACTTTTGCTATTTCAGCATTTTTTTCAGAAGAATTTTATGGTGAAATGAAAATTTCTGATGTCATTTTTCTTATTACAAGCTTTCCATTTTACCCTTTTCTGCCATTTATGATATGGGATTGCTCAATATTTTTGATGAGATAACTGTGAATCATTTTCAATGTTAAACTAAAGCACAGTTACCAGTACACTTCCTATATAAGTGATCATATCTTAATGCATTGATTGTAACCTTGTAGCAACTGACATTTACTTTATTGAATGACATACAAAGAAAATAAAGGCAGAATGATGCAAAATAACAGAATGAATTACATGGGTCAGTTTTGATTTCAGCCATAATAGAAATAACTACACATTTTATTTATATAACATAGCCAACGAAGAAAAGGCAACACTTAAGACCTTTCAGGGCCCTCCAAGATTAGTAGTAGGAGGAGCAGGGAAGAAAGTAAGAATGAAGCAGATTGTCTTTATCTACCCAGAGCTCAAGGAGGTTGAGACTTGATCCAATTTGAAATCCCTTACAAAACCACTGCAATTGGACTGGCAAAGTATCTTGAAACATCTAATGACTTGATGCTAAAGCATGTGTTTCTCCCAGCTATTGCTTCGATTCCTCTAAGAAATCCAACTGGAAATCAATGACTTTGGATGAGCCTGGGTATAAATGGCACATCTGTTAATGGCTTGAACACCAAATATTTCCATCTCTATACACTTTATTTATTTCACAATAGTTTCCTATCTAATTTTATTTGTAACAGCCAAACTGCCCACTTTTACTGCTTCGGTATGATTGTCTTTTTCAGAAGAATTTATGGTCCAATAAAGTTTCTGATGACATCTCTGTCACACATGCTTTCCGTTTGTTCCCATTCCTAATATGTAAGGTATGGGATTGCTCAACAGTGATAGACAAATATTAATTAAACCCTTATTAGTTTAAATAAGCATTAATGGTGCTCCCTTTTCCCTGGATGCAGTGGGAGATTCACAAGGAGCTGCATCACTAATATGGTTTCAAATATTTCTCTTGGAAATATTTCTTTCATAATATTAATAATAGTAATAATAATAATAATAATGATACGACAGAGCTGGGACCTATATACACTGGAAGCTATGACAACACTATGGAATAACAACAGAAAAAAGACGGTATAAATACACGCCAGAAAAGATCACAGAAAACGAGATAGCAACCATACTCTGGGATATGCCAATACCCACAGATAGAGAAATTAAGGCCAATAGGCCAGATATAGTTGTCAGAGATCACGAAGAAAAAAATGCTTTCTAATTGATGTATCAATACCAGCAGATGACAATGTTTCCCTAAAAGAAATGGAGAAACTTTCAAAATACAAAGACCTGGAAATAGAGGTAACTCGAACGTGGAATCTAAAAACAGAAACAATTCCTATCATAGTAGGTGCCTTACGTATAATAAAAAAATATATTCAGACAAATACATAACAAAAACACCAGGACTTACAAATATATATAACATACAGAAAATTGCACTACTGGGCACTGCACACATCCTACGCAAAACACTTTCAATACAGTAACCATAAGAGCATCACAGCAAACCACAGCACATACCCAAGGCGCACAGAGCTGCGCTCGGTAGTGAAGTGAAAGCATGTTATAAAAATAAAACTACTGAATGATAATAATAATGATAATAATAATAATAATGATAATAATAATAATAATTTATTTAAAAGGTAAATACATATTGGATAATACACAATATCTGAATAAAAGATAAGACAGTCACATCATAGGTGAAATACTTTTGATCACAGGTCTGCTAAAGTCAAAAATTTGTGGGGAGTAGTTTATCAATTATTTTGACCCCAATATTTGGCAAGTACTTTAACTTTTTGACCCTCAGAATGGTAAAAGATGAAGTTGTCTTTGGTGGGATTTGAACTCAGAACAAATTCCTCAAGGATTTTCGTCTGACACTTTGATTCTGCCAAACCATTGCCAATGATGATTTCAAAACAAGAGTACTTAAAAAAAGATTTCTCTCAGTTGTTTTTAACACCCTACTCCCACACCCAGTTCTACTGAATGAGCAGGCCCATGGAAATAGGTGGGAACTTGTTAATTTTTTTTCCGAGCACTTTAATTCTTACAAATTTTCACAATTGCATTTCCATTTTTCTTTTAACCAATTATTTCTTTACCA
>NC_068982.1:46608486-46616464 GCF_001194135.2 Octopus bimaculoides | reverse complement strand
CAAGGGGCCGTGCATGAAGCTGAATTCCACCAATATTTTATTTGTTTACAGTTGACAATACGTGCAATCACACACAAAATAGCTGCTTCCAAATCCTGTTTTCTGAATGGGTAAAAATGATCAAATTTTAAACCTCTGCAACTTTTTTCTATGTGTTGTAACATAATTTATTTGTTATATTAATAGGAAACATGCAATACAATTAATGGAAATAATAAGATGAAACAACTGTAGCGAGAAAAGTGTAGCAAACGACGTTAAGGTAGCAGATGAAATAGCATGTGAACGACATCAAAGTAAAACAATGGGAAAGCATCAGATTGTGGTTTAAATAATTTATTTAAATGACACTTGCATTTACTTGTTGTATACACCAAAAAATTCACTAAATGACATTACCAACTTACTTCGAGTTGATGAAGAAAATAACGGGGAAAATACTGTGTCGATATGATGAGCTAGAACCGGACATGTTTTGTGTCTGTGTGTGTGTTGGTCATTCAGTGGTGTCTGTTTATGTTCTGTGACTGCTGTTGTGTTGAGTCGTTCATGCTGAATATATGGTTCTATGTTGGTTGCTTAACTGGTGCAAGGCTGTTCACCTGGTAATTCTTTCTGTCGTATGTCTGACTGTATTTATAATGGTCATGACAGCTAGAAGGACAGACATACCACAGAAGTAATTCCTACTTATGAAAGTCACCTCCTGTCCACTTGAATCTTAAATGACACGGTTCAGGTTGTAGGTTGAAGGGAAAACCATCCATCACTTTTGACAGGACAAAGAAATTTCTTTCGCGTTTGTTTGGCCAGTAGTAGATAAGACAAGCAAGAATCCTTAGATTCAGTTTCGAATCTCAGCTCGGAAAAAGGAAGTGTTAGCTTTTACACAACGTAATACAATACACAGAAAAAGAATCTGCTAGCAACTCAACACGGAGCTAGTTTTGTTAATGTATATATCAAGTAAATATATATACATTTGATCATCTTTGATTGAATATGCAGCTGGGAGAACAGCTATTAGGAGAGTGTAACACAACTTGATCCAAAATTTTGCTGCTCATTTTGGCTATACTTATAGGCCCCACTCATGGAAAGTACCACATGAACCACTATCACATTAAACAACAGTCATTTATTGGATAAAATCTCAGACTGAACTGTGGTTTGAGATCCATGTCACAAAACACGAGATTGAATCCAATGCTACAGTTGGAAGAAATTTTACATGCAATAAATCTTTTTATAAATAAGCCCTCTAGCCATGATTACACCATTTTTGTAAGGGATGTGTTGAGCTACTTTGTCTAATGTATCCTTTCTTCTAATTAAGTCAGTAACCTGTGGTATTTAACTGCTTTTTCTAGCAGGTCTTATAATCATTGGAAGAGGATCTCTCATTTGGCATTTGGTGTTTGTTTCATGGAGAAGATAAGCAATAAGGATCATCAACAAATCTTACTACGTTAAGAATACCTTACCACAGAAAAAAAAATGGTTATGGTTATGGATAAGGATCATCAACAAATCTTACTACGTGGAGAGTACCTTACCACAAAAAAAAAGAAAGAAAAGAAAAGGTTATGGTTATGGCACTGCAGTGTAGATCTTTGTAAATAAGCCATTGTAGCAGGGCAAAAACAAATCAAAAACAGTTTGCAATGAAATTGTATATTCAATGATGCATGACGATGTTGAAAAGCTTTTGATGCTATCAACCATATAATCCTGTTACACGACTTGTCTAATTGACTGGAAATACATGAATTACACCCGAGATGATTTATAAATGTACACCTGTAGTTGAAATCTGCTCAATGAGGAAATAATAGCACAAGAGAAGAGGAGGTAGCTGCTAGTGAGAATGAAAGCTTGTGCAGTGCCTAGAACTCCCAATCTAATAAATAAGTGTAAACAATTAAAAAAAAAATGAGAATGTTAAAGAAGGTTTCTATATTTTGGTAATAACATCGCTTCTTTTAAAATATATATAATTGCCGTTTGCAACGATGTTTTACCTCTGTTGTCATTGGAAATCATTAAAAAAGTCTTTATCACGCCACAGGCTAAGGGGAGTAACTCAAATGGTAAACAATTGAGCAGACATTTTTTTTGAACATTTCATAGGGGAAAGAAAACATCTTTTAATATATTTAGCTTCTGAATTTCTTTTCTTTTTCTTTCTCTTCTTGTCTGTCAACCTCTGTTCTATTTCTGGATTGGCTGTCAGTTTTAGATATTGTTCGTTTTTTTTTCCTTTCTCTTCTTTATGTCTAGTTTTCCCCATCCTTGATTGAAACTTGAATAAGAGATGATTTGTGTATGTACATACAACAGTCTGGAATGAATCTTGTGACCTTTTAGATAAAATTCAGGTTAAATATTCTGATCATTCGAAGAATACTGAGAAGATTGCATTGTTTCTATCTCATCTTTTCTTCGATTAAAACTTTAAATTATCGACTGCAGAAAAATGGCAATATTTGGGAAGTTATTTATTGCTAGTGAGTTGACAGAATCATTATTTTGTGGAGAATTAAATGTATTCTAGTATTTAGTTCATTTTTAGATTCTGAGTTCAAATCCTGCTGAGATCAACGTTTTTTCATCCCTTAGAAAACCCTAAATATCCAGTTTTACATAATAAATCTGTAAAAGGTTGATAGTAGCAATAGAGACTTTAACCTCTCTCTATCACCTTTCAACAAAATTATATATTAAGAAACAGTAGAACAATTAACAACATACTAAAAATAAGTTTTATTTTGGGTGATGCTTGGCTTTACAATCCTGTGTCATTCAGCCTGACAGCCGCTGGTTAACTTGTGATCGGCATCTGGATATTAAGAGCTTCGTTGAGGCATGCCAAAGGAGCAAGTAGTTGTCATGTCGAAAGCATCACACTAAAGAGGCTTAAAAAGTGCGTGAAGCACTTTAAGTACTGATTTTACTACGCATGCGCACTCAAGGGGCTTCTGAGAAAGCAAGTCCCTTGCGCATGCGTAGATTGTACTTCCTTAATGGCAGCCATAATTTCGCGCCACTACAAATCTTTAAGAGGTTGGTTAGCATGTTTCTGGCCCTAGTATAATCACAAGTTCTTGGTTCCAATGAGTTGTGTATAAAACAGCAGAAAGAAATACAAGAAAACGAGTTGCAATTAGCTGCTACATTTTATTAAACTGTTAAGTGAATTAGTACAGCAACTGGTTAGTTACATCATGATGACAACTGCCTGAAGAAAAATATACAAAGTCAGCTTCTCAACTCAGTTGAAATTTGGTGACGTGCTTCAACAACAAAAGTAGCATGTCAAAGCTACCTGCAAAATAACTTTCCTGTCCCTCTCAAGCTTCCCACCTCACTGGCGAAAACACGAAAGATTCTCTTATCTAGAGATACCACAAGGTTCCAGAGAGTGAAAATATTTTGCCGCACTTGGTTGGTTTGTCATGTGATTTGATTGGACACTTAACATATCCAGTCTCAACAATGGACTCAGTCAGTGTAATACACCATCACATGACCAATCATAGAAAACCTGTGTATGAACCATTTTCAGACTATTTAAGCCTAAATGGGCGATCTATGAACATACTCTTGCTACAAATCTATAAATAAAATATTTAATCCATAATCGTTTGCCTGACAAAACATTTTCTGTTTTGCCTATGACTCATGGACAAAATTCCTTTTTGTACTTGTTTCCCAATGGAATAATTCTATAAATAGACATTTTCCAACACGTACTTTGTTCTGATTCAAAGAAATCAAAACATTACATCATCTTTTCTATATCAGTATGGGTTAGATAGGTTTCCAAAGTCATACAATTTCATGAAACCATAGAATGAGCATTTTCTAACAATAGATGGTTACAAAATTGCTTAAGAGCAAAGGGAACTTCTTTTCTTGTTTTCGTTTTTCTTTTATAAGGATTTTGTATATAACCATAGCTCTATATACTCTGAGTTCAACTACTTTTAGAGACACCTTTACTTTACATCCCTCACAGGTAGGCAAAATACATATGTAGTTGGTCTACATGTTGATTCAAACACAGGATGTGTAGCTTTCAATCAGGAATTTGTTTATAAACAAAGCACAGGCGTAGTTGTGCGGTAAGAAGCTTGCTTTCCAACCACATGGTTCTGGGTTCAGTCCCACTACATGGGCAAGTGTCTTCTACTATAACCTTGGGCCAACCATAGCCTTGTGAGGGGATTTGGTAGATGGAAACTGAAAGAAGCTTGTTGTATATATATATATATATATATATATATATATATATATATATATAAGTAAATAAATGGAGTTGAACACAAATGTTATTCAAATTCTTTTACTTTCGACATGTTTTGAAGACAACATTGGTTTTATTCCCAAAGGAATAAACGGTGTAAAATAATGTAATCTTCTCATCAGGAAAGAAAGAGAACCCATCTCAACAACAAGACATTATAACAATTTATTTATTTATACTATACAAATTACTGCACATTAACCCGGAGTTTCTACTTTTGAACATCCTTGTTACTTGCATGAATTTTGCTACCCTGGTAACTGTTTATTGAATTTTCCATGTTAACTGTAAATAAAGGATAATTCATTCATCCATTTACACACACATATATATATATATATAGCAAATAAGAAAATGGAGGGGAATATGAGGTACTCATCAACTTGCAGACACTGTATTCCGTTGATTAATCTGTTTATTTTATAACCAAAATGACAAGAAAGACAATATACAGAGACTTATGACATACCATGTCATATCAACAATTAAGATTTCAAATTTAAAGGACATTTAGCAATTGGAGAAGGGACAAAATCTTACAGCTGTTTTGGCCTAGCGTTGGCATGCCCCATTCTATCTCTATAGCTCCAGTACGCTGGAGTAATTAGTAGATGAAAATGATGTAATGACAGGCTTCTTTCAGTTTCCTTCTACCAAATCTACTCACAAGGCTTTGGTTGGCCCAAGGCTATAGTAGAAAACACTTGCCCAAGGTGCCACACAGTGGGACTGAATCCAGAACCATGTGGTTGGTAAGCAAGCTACTTACAAACAGCCACTTCAATATATAAAAAACATGAGAGTCTGAGAAAACTGGTGTCACTCTGCATTGTTAAATATTATACAATGAACTTCATGTGTTTATCATAACATTATGAAATTGACATGCTGTGAGAAAAAGTGATATTTGATGTTTAGGGACAGACTTGTTGTACACAAGCAACAAGTCATACCCCTTTGCTGGAGAGCCAGTACCAAAATGCCAAATCCCACTTCCCTCTCTACAACATATAAACTTATCCAAACTAATAAAGTTGATAACACTACTGAATATATCGCTTTTGTGTTTAAAACTATACTGTGTGTTTTGAGGAGGATTTTGATGCTATTTCTAGCAGGCCAAGTAATCACATATTTCACTGTTTCCCAACCTTTTAACTATCAAAAATTTTGTTTTTATTTAAATAAATTCTTTCTTCAATAAATCAGTTTTATTAACTTATAACAAACTCATTTCCCAGTTTTTATTTATCAATGGAGAGATAGATCTGATTTGTGAATAATTATAGGTAATTTTACTGTATGGTAAAAAGTTTGCCTCCCAAACACATGGTCCTGAGTTCACTTTCATCTGCATTGCACCTTGCGCAAGTGTCTTCTACTTAACAACTGAAAGAAGCCTGTTGTGTATATATATATATTGGCATTAGGAAGGGCATCCAGCTGTAGAAACTCTGCCAAATTAGATTGGAGCCTGGTGTAGCCATCCGGTTGCACCAGTCCTCAGTCAAATCGTCCAACCCATGCTAGCATGGAAAGCGGATGTTAAACGATGATGATGATGATGATATATATATATATATATACATATGTATGTGTATATGTGTGTGTGTTTATGTCTGTGTTTGTCTCCCACCACTGCTTTACAACTGGTATTGGTTTGTTTACATCACCATAACTTAGCAATTTGGCAAAAGAGACCAACGCAACAAGTACCAGGCTTAAAAAAGAATAGAAGTACTGGTGGGGTTGATCTGTACGAGGCTTAAAAATAAGTCTTAGGGTTGGTTTGTTTGACTATACAAGCTGACATAGCATATAATGTAAACAGTAAAACACTGTCATTGTCTCTTCAAATCCTGCTGCATTTCGCATGCAATTTTTGGTTCTCCAAAGTTGTTTTGGTGTATAAATTGACATAACTTTTTCTAGTTGCAAATTTTGGTTTGAAAAATTCGACTTGTGTGCTGGAAAATACAGGCAAATGGACAACCATGTCAAGATTTCAATTTTCTAATTGAAAGGGCTTCAAGTTTTATACATTTTTAAAAATCTCTTGTGAGAGTACATAAACAGGGCCTCTGATATTGGAGTGAAGAAAGAAGTTATACTCAAATCAGATCAGACCTAACCAAAATGCTTGCAACAGAGTTGATTCTGCTGAAAGCCTTCAAATATCAGGTGTGGATGTTAAATTGGATGATAAATTAGGTCTACCACCCAAGAAGGCTTTGTTGGAATTTGAACTCAGGATGCAAAGATCCTAAGCAAATACAAGGCATCCTGCCTGTTGCTTTAACAATTTTACCTTTCCACTGCTTAAAACTGGTACTTGATTTATCAACTTTGGAAGGATGAAGGTAAAGTTGATGTCAGTTGGATTTGAACTCAGAATGTAAGGTACCAGAATACTGCAAAACATTTTATCTGTGGGTAGTAATATTAGCACTGCACTGCACTAGATAAATAAAATTAGATAAAAAAACTTACAGAGGGACATACTTTTATCATTATCCAGGACCATAGCAAACAGGCAAGTAGGCATGCATGTTGGTTTCTAGATATTAGAGTTCTTTGATTTAAAGAGGCTGAATCGGGTTCCCTTAGCATTCAGATTTCTCTGTCAAATGTAATGTGAATTCATTCACACTGATTTGAATTAATCATGGATTATCTTTGTAGCTTTGAGATTTTTATGATGTGATTATTTATGTTTTGAGTGACATTGTAGGGTAGGTGTGAGAGGCCAGATCTGGTCAGTCTGAACATTAAACTGGTAGAATATTTTGGGCTGGATACAGCTGTTGGCAATGTTGCTGGTGCCAAGCTGTATTGACCTTTGCCTTTCCCATGGACAACATTGGAGGCATGGAGACAGGAGACTGATATGCATGGGCACAGCTCATCTTCCACTAACAGCCTTGCCTGGACTTGTGCCTTGGAGGGGAACTTTTGAGGTGCAATCCCTTGGTCAGTTGTGACCAAAGGGGGTCTTTTCCCTTTACTCTGGATGGTTTAAATGTTAAAAGGACGACAAGAAACTGGAATCAGAGGTGATTTATGTAGCACCAAGCCAACACTGATGGAGCAGAACCATGCCATCTTGCTTTTTTCTCAAGTCTACTGTATTTAGAATCTCACTAGACAGTATGTCCTTTTGCTTTTAAGATGGTACGATGTAATTTAAGAGAAATTTAATTAAGTTAACCTTGATAGTTCAAAGGAGAGAAATTGGCAGAATGCTTTGCAGTATTTATTTCATCTCCCTGAGTTCAAATCCAACATTAGTATTTATATGATTCAAGTTAATAAATAAAGTAACCATACTTTAGTTGAAGGGGCTAAGGGCACTGTCATGGTATTAGCTGTCAGAAGCGAAAGTAGAAAAATCTAAACAAGGAATGTTACTGCTGGTTTGAGTTGAAATCTGTTTCTTTGGCTATTGACTGGCCGGAGCTATCTATCTATCTGTCTGTCTATCTCTCTATCACTCGTCCACCTTCGTTTGTTTCCGTAGAATTTATCAAATTAGAAAAAAAAACTTTTTGGCTACTTCCATCATGCTAGCTCCACACGAGGGGCATATTTTTAGGGTATTTAAAAGTCCATGTCTCTTAAGCCAATTAATACTATTTTCTGTTGTAGCGGTGGCGATGGCAATATCGCGGTGAT
>NC_068982.1:46605405-46608154 GCF_001194135.2 Octopus bimaculoides | reverse complement strand
GAGAGAGAGAGAGAGAGAGAGAGAGGGAGGGAGACAGACAGCTCCGGACAGTCAGTAGCCAAAGAAACAGATTTCAACTCAAACCAGCAGTAACATTCCTTGTTTGGATTTTTCTACTTTCATTTCTGACAGCTAATACCATGACAGTGCTGGGCTAAGAAATGAACATTTGAATATACTGGTCTTATTGATTCTTCCTCCACTATTTTGTCAATATGAAATAAAAACAGAAAGCACTACAACATAATTAAAGAAGCTCGTCAGAAATAACAGCCAAATCACTCTCTACAGTCATAAAAGTAGGACATATTGAATAATGTCCAATATGGCAGTGTGATAAGAAGTTTGCTTTCTAAATATATGGTTCTGGCCTGACGACCGGTGTTAGTGTGTTTATGTCCCTCTAACTTAGCGGTTCAACAAAAGCAACCAACAGAATAAGTATGGGGCTTATTAATAAAAAAAAAGAAGAAAAAGTACTGGAGTTGACCCATTCGACTAAAACCCTTTGAGGCAGTGCCCAAGCATGGCCACAGACTAATGACTGAAACAAGTAAAAGAAAAAGAGGTATATATATATATACACACATATAAAATAAATGGTGGAATATATAGAAGGCCTTCGATCAAAAGGCTGCTTATCAGAACTGACCAAACTATACATCAAAAGAGACTCATGAAATTTATGGTAGTCCAACTTCTGAGAAGATATGTTGTAACATCGTATGGTATCTATTTAAAAATGAGGTTGTTTGTTGTTTTTTGGCTCCAGGAGAACACAAACAAACCAATAATCAATAATATTCCAGCTGTGATTATCACCTCTTGTTAAGAGACATAGTGCATCTAGGGCTACATTATCCAAGATGATTTTATTCTTATTTATCACTGTAGTGCATGATTTAAGGGAGATAAGCTACTATTTCTAGCAGGTCAACAGACTTCCTTATTGGGATTATAGAAGACAGAGTCAGCCAAAGAATTCACAATTAAGATTGCTCTGTCAAATGTAATGCTTATTTATTTAATTTCTTTTGACTCAATCAAGTATTCTCTTTTATTTGTTGCTGGAGCACCGTCTTTAGTCAAAGAAACACCAGGACTTATTCTTTGTAAGCCTAGTACTTATTCTATCGGTCTCTTTTGCTGAACTGCTAGGTTATAGGGGACATAAACACACCAACATCAGTTGTCAAGCAATGGTTAGGGGACACAGACATACATATCATCATCATCATCATCATCGTTTAACATACGCTTTCCATGCTAGCATGGGTTGGACGATTTGACTGAGGACTGGTGCAACCGGATGGCTACACCAGGCTCCAATCTAATACATATATATATATATATATATATATATATATATATATATGTATATATATATATATATATATATGTATATATATATATGATGGGTTTCTTTTAGTTTCCGTCTACCAAATCCACTCACAAGGCTTTGGTTGGCCCGAGGTATAATAGAAGACACTTGCCCAAGGTACCATGCAGTGGGACTGAACTCAGAACCATGTGGCTGGAAAGCAAGCTTCTTATGATACAGCCACACCTGTGCCTATATAGAAGACATTTCAAGATTTCAATGATGTGATTGTCTATTTTTAGAATGACATTGTAGGGTAGGCTTGAGAGGTTAGATCTGGCCAGTTTAAATGATAAACTATGAAATATTGTAACCAAATTTGACAATAACAACAGCAACAAATTCAATATCTTTCAGACAGTTTTATTACCACTGATTTGTTTCATTCCATATAAAGACAAAGAATAAAAAATAAAAATTAAAATAAAAATAAAAAATAAAATTATAATTTTTTTTTAAATAAAAATTAAAAGAAGTTACAGGTAATTTTTGAATATTTCTTTTTTGTTTTTGTGGAAACAAACATACATCTCTGTTGTTACAACCACTTAGAGTCTTTATCATCTGAAGAGTGGAATATGTGTGTGCATACACATATATCTATACATACATACATACACACACACACACACACATATATATATATATATATATATATATATATATATATACACACACACACACACACATATCTAAACATACACATATATCCATATACACACACACACATATCTAAACATACACATATATCCATATACATATAAACATATATATATATGTATGCATATTATGCATAAGCATACATACACATATGCATATTATACATATGTACATATATATACATATATGTATCATTGATGCGATACTGCTTATTAGAAAATACATTACATAGAGTAATGTGTGTGCAGTTTCTGGGAAGTGTTTATACATGGACAAAAGCTTACAAAAAATAACATTGGGATACGTTTGGGATATAAAATTACATACATCAACTATTACATTACATATATAACACGCAACAGGGCCTCATCTAAAAAATCTGAAACCTTGTAACATATATATGTATATATATATATACATAACTCTCGGCATGGTCTCAGCCAAAAGACTGAAAGCCAGTACATATAAAGAGTACATATATAATGCCAGTATAGGCACAATAAAAATTATAGAAAAAAATACAAAAAAAAAGAAGTTAAAAAAAAAACGCGAGGACAAAGCAACAGCCAAAAGAGGTCGAAGCTTGATCGGTTAAAAACATGTACATACATTATTACATTACAATAATGTAAATGTAGAACAAGAGAGAAGGACAGACATGAGTTCTAAAGAACATATATAAAACAGACAGTAGGAAAGCTTATAACC
>NC_068982.1:46601371-46604572 GCF_001194135.2 Octopus bimaculoides | reverse complement strand
AAACTTCAAGACATATATTGTTGCCCTTTCAGAACTATAGCCCTTTTGTGGAGATGAAACCAAGAAAGAAAGTTAACTTTTATTTTTCACTTTTATCAACTGCTTGAGAACCAGGCCATTTTAATATTTCAGTTATTCAAAAGATTCTATTTCCAACATTGATGCAGCTTATTCTTTAACTGTAGAATAGAATCAGACAAGATTAGACCTAATCTTCAAAATTCTAAATTTTTACCCCAGCTTGGTAAATATAAACGCACACACACACACACATATATATATGTTGACACTCTTTCACTGAAATAGTACTAACACAAAATGAAACACAAGTGAATATAACAGTGTATATGTATGTATTCTAAATGACTATCAGTACTATATTATGATACAACTGTTTCTGTTTCAACACACTACTTCAGACAGAATTAAATGCAAAGAAGTACAACACACACACACTGTTATATTTAAGGATGATCATTTTTTTTTTATTTATGCTAAATAAACACACGCACTATATACTTGTTCTTCATTTCAGTTTTATTATTGTTCTTATTCCTTTGTCTTAAATCTTTCGTCATACATCCTGTGACCTCTTCATCGATTTTCCATCCCAAGTGTCTCCCCCACTGTCCTGTTTAGTCCATTCTGTCTTTTTTCTGGACTAAATAGGACAGGAGAAGACGTGGGAGGAGAGTTGCTGAAGAGGTCACAGGATGTGTGATGAAAAATTTAAGACAAAAGAACACTAAAATAAGAACAACAATAAAGCTGTCCTCACAACATTTCAGCTGATGTACTCTCCAGCCTTCATCAGGTGTTCTGGTGGGCTCAAAATTCCACCGGAACATCTGATGAAGGCTGGAGAGTACATCAGCTGAAACATGATAGCAACAAACAAGGTGAGGACACCTATCCGTCCATTGTAAATAATGTACAGAATTCCTCATCTGCAAAATATAGAACAGTATTAACAATAAAGCTGAAGTGAAGAATGAATATATGGTGTATGTGTTAATTTGGCAAAAGAATTCTAAAAAATAACCATCTCGATATATACCAATACCTGTTTGAACACACAATTTCACATCAGGAATCTTGCAAAACAAATAGATAAAAGCATACAAACATATATATATATATATATATATATATATTAGTTTATTCTTATAAGTTGCAATTCATTTATCTCTCTTTTATATCTTCATTCTCTCTGCTGAAGCTGAAACATGTTACAACTTGTAAAAATAAACTATAATACATTTTACATACTCTAATTATTACATTGTCCATACTGAATTCTTGTTTTTTTTTTTTGTGAATAGGGAATTTCTAAGTCTTATGTTTATATATATATATTTGATAATACATACACATACACACTCTCTAGAGATTTAGAGGCAAGAATTCCTTCAAATAAGTCAGAAGAACAGAGTTAACATCTTGAAAGGAGAAAGAAATAGATGATACTAAAAGGAGAAGAATAAGAGAAAAAAAATCTTGAAATATAGAACTTATAATGATAACAGACAGATTGTGTGTGTGTGTGTGTGTGAGAGAGAAAGAGATAACTGCTAAGATTTTCAACATGAAGTTATATTAGACATTATGAATACCAATTTGAGACAGAAAGGAAAAAGCAGACAGGCTGATGAGAGATTTGAATCACGTATGTACCTATCTACTGCTTGCCGGTTGACGACCTTGTTAATAAAGTTGTTTTGTATTCCTGTTACAAATTCATGCTTATAATGTTTAATACCAAGTAGAAAATTAAGAAGAAGAAAAAGAAGGAAGAAGAGGGAGAATGTAATGGTGTGTGGAGGTTAATATTAGGAGAAGAGTTTAAAGAGTTTGTCCTTATAGTGTTATATAACTGAGAAAAGAGGTCAGAGTTTGGCAAATTTATAAGTTGATGTTCAACAGATTCCATACAGAATGTTAGACACAGAAGACAGAATTGAATGATATAGAAGACAGAATTGAATGATATAGAAGACAGAATTGAATGATATA
Source organism: Octopus bimaculoides (assembly GCF_001194135.2). Lineage (NCBI taxonomy): Eukaryota > Metazoa > Mollusca > Cephalopoda > Octopoda > Octopodidae > Octopus > Octopus bimaculoides. Next base: position 46,602,559 of record NC_068982.1, on the reverse strand, counting down.
GAAGACAATCAAATCATATGATATTCATAACAATAATAATCTTCTGATATTCCTGTCTGGATAGAATCTAAATGAGCATGTATATTTAATTCTTTATATATATATGTGTGTGTGTGTGTGTGTGTGTGTGTGTGTGTGCATGTGTGTATTTGTAGAGAGAGGTTGAGAGTAAAACTTATAGTAAGTAGGTGTTGTAAATAATAGAGAGACTACTTAGGTAAGAAAATGATGCTGTCAGAATGCTGCATATATTTTGGTTACAGAGATGAGCTGTTTAGTAGCACCAGAAGAAAGAGAGATTAAGAGGTGTGTATGTGTGGACTGTTATCTATGCAGATATTCATGAGTGTATATGATATATATTAAATGTAATGTGTATGTATGTAGATACCTTAATTTGCATTAGCATATGTAAATCCATACCGTACACACAAAAAAAAAATATGGCATACATACACATTCATTTGAAGTTGATGATTAACTCTGTCACTACTTAGACTTTCCCTGCTTTGTGTGATCCTTCAGGTGAAAAAAAAAAAAATTAAAAAAAAGAACCCAGCTTTGACAGTATGAATAAACTCTATTAGATGCATTGAGTACTTTTTCTCCCATTTCTACACTCAAATGTGTGTGTGCGTCTAGGTATATATACATATATGTATATATATCCTTAATCTTCTGTGAAAACATGTCAGGTCACGGGTAAATATAACCTTGCTTGGATGTAGGTGAGGGTTTGTGACAGGAAAGGCATCCAGCTGTAGAAAATCTGTCTCAACAAATTCCACCTCACCCATGTATGTAAAAGTTCACATTAATACGATGATCACACACACATCATTATCATCATTTAACATCCATTTTCCCTTCTGATATGGGTTGGACAGTTTGACAAGAGCCGCACCAGGTTACATTGTCATCATTTTAACATCTACTTTTTTCATACTTACATGAGTAAGATGAAATTTGTCAGTTTTTCTACAGTTGGATGCCTTTCCTGTTACCCTCACTTGTTTCCAAACAAGGTAATATTTCCCCTTAGCCAGACATGCTTTCACAAAAAAAGAAAAAAAAGAAAAAAGGAAATGAATGACGTTGCTTGTATGATGTTGACACGAGATGTTAGAATAAGGACACAAACATGTGTGTGTGTGTGTGGATATATATATATATATATATATATATAAA
>NC_068982.1:46600504-46601361 GCF_001194135.2 Octopus bimaculoides | reverse complement strand
GTGTGTGTGTGTGTGGATATATATATATATATATATATATAAACGAGCTTCTTTCAGTTTCCATCTACCAAATTCACTGACAAGGATTTGGTCAGCCTAGGGCTAAGGTAGGAGACACTTACCCAAGGTGTCATGTAGTGAGATTGAACCCAGAATCATGAGGTTGAGCAGCAAACTACTAAACCAAACAACCATGCATGCATCTGTGTGTGTCTGTGTATATATATATAATTATACACACTTGTAAATACACACATTCATTAATAATAAAGAATAAAAGAAAAAGTACTCAATACTGTGAGTATTAATTTATTTCGGTTAGCTGAAGTCAGCAGAGGCAACTACTGGCTGTTTCCTCTTGCAAAAGACTCAGGCAATTCTTCAAGCCACCATATTGGAATTCACATGCCACAATGGCAGCCTGAAGAATCCCATGAGTCGTTCACACCAGCAGACTACCAATAGTCATCAGCATTTATTTCAACCAATCAAGAAAGTTGATGTAAGACATTGCAGAGTCATCCAATTCATGTCAGCATGATATGTTGATATCATTATCATTACTACCATTCTGGCATTCAGTTGGATTAGTTATAAATAAGATATATCACCTTTCATGCCTCCCATAATCAGCAACAGAAGCACCGCCACCTCAATGAAAAGCTATCAGTATAGAAAGTGTCTACCTATGAATATAGCTACTGTCTATCAGATACAGTGCTAATCTAATATTGCTGCATGGCTTTAGAATTTTGTCTGTTAATGATATATATATATATATATATATATATATATATATATATAAAAGATAGAAAGCACTCAACAAATATCATGTATAATTTTGTTTGCATGCTAGC
>NC_068982.1:46573605-46600214 GCF_001194135.2 Octopus bimaculoides | reverse complement strand
TAATATCTAGCAGAAGTAACAGAGTGACTCAAGGTCTGAGAGTTTCATGCATTGGGTCTTATCAAGCTAGTCACAAGTCAAAGGCTTATATTCGATTATATTAGAGTTCTATTTTACCAGTTTGCACCAACATACCTATATATATATATATATATATATATATATATATATATTAGGAACAGCTGCATCATCCACATCCAGTGTTATTAATTAGGTGAAATAAAGAGATTCAATTAATATGAAAATGTACATATGCTCACACATACACACAAACAAACATGCAATGAAACACTAAATCATATGTTATCATGAGTATTCAAATGCACATAGAAGAGAAATAACTATCTGACATACGCTAGACTGCCAAGTGTAGTTGCACCAATTGAATGGCACTTCCTTTGGGTGATAGGTAGAGGAACCCAGGAAACAAGTCTACTTTGAATATAATGAGTAAAACGAATAAGTCATGGATTGTAGTTGATATGTGCCAGTACACAGAGGGGTAGCATGTTAAAATAGAGCCTGAACTTCTCAAATGACTCCTAAAAATATAACTATCAGATGCCCTTCATATCTCCAACCACAACAAAAACAGGAGATTAGGTACCTAAAGCTGAAAGTTATGGAGTGATTAGGGGAAGATCTTTATCAAGCTGCGTGTGTGGGAGAGAGAGAGAGGGAGAGAGAGAGAGAGAGAGAGAGAGAGAGAGAGAGAACAATGGCTGATTTCATTCACTGATAAGCTTAAAGTGATAATCATCATCTCACATACAATAAACATACACGTTTTTCAACTTCAGTCTAGGAGGGCTTAAAAAGGCTTCGAACACAACCCATCAGATTTAAGGAATTAAAAAAAAACAACAACAATCAACAACAACATACTTGTGATATCAAAATGCACATAGAATCTGCACAAAGAGAAAGTATAACCTAGACAGACATAGAATTTCGTAGGGAGTACAATAACACCTTTCTCTTTCTCTAGATCCTTCCCTTACAATTTCCATTGTTTTTCTCCCTCTTTGTCAATTTATAAATTTTTTTTGTCCCCTAATGGCAGGGAATTCTGTTTTTAGCAAGCTTAGCTACTTACATACCTTAATCTTTGGCACAAATATTTTATCATTATAATTGGTTACCCCTTTCTCCAGCCAACTCTTAAAGGTTTTGACCAGAAAGGAGACTTCAAGAAAAAAATTTGGGGGTTGTAGTAGGGCTACATGAACCTTGTAATCCAGTACCTTAAAAAAAAAATCACAAAAATTGTAGCAATGATTTACTATATTTTTGGGTGTCTAAGGTAATAAATGGGAATACAAACAGGCATAGAATGTGTGTGTGTGTGTGAGGCATGCATGTGTATAAGAGCTGCTACTAAGCTCTCACCTATACAAACTTGAAGCAGACACTGTACACTTCATGCCTAGGGTATTATAAAAGAGTTAGGCTGTTGGCTGTGTGATTGTATTTATTATATACATGTGTGAATATATATGTATGTGTATACATACATGTATAAAATCAATAACGTGAAATTCGGAGAGACACTTGCAAAATTATTCAGGCCTCAATAAAACCTAATGTGTCATTTTGCTTTTAATTTCAAATTTTGGCACAACGCCAGCAATTTCAGGGGAGGGTGTAAGTTGATTACATCGATCCCAATGCTCAACTGGTACTTATTTTATCGACCTTAAAAAGGACGAAAGGCGAAGTTGAACACAGCAGAATTTGAACTCAGAATGTAAAGCGAATGAAATGCATTTTGCCTGGTGTGCTAATTCTGCCAGCTCGCCGCCTTGTTTTGTGTTTCAATATTGAGTATTCTTTTCTCCATTTTATTTGCCCTTGTTGCATATATGTGTGTGTGTGTGTGTGTATGTGTGTTAAGTATATGATAGAAATAAATACATACTTGAATGAATACTTTTGTTCAATATAATTTTCAACCTAAAATTAAATAAGTTTTAAATCAAGTGGAGGAAGAGGAAGACAAAAAGAGGAAGAGAGAGGGAATGAAAGAGAGAAAGAGAGTCAAGCAAAAATGCACAGTAGTCATGAACAAATCAAAGGCAATGCCTTGAAAAAATACAGGTTGTCTAACACGAAGATATTATTATGCAGTGGACGGCTTTAAACAATTAGTTCTTTATTGCTAGTTGACAAGAGGTGTTTATTGTTTGTTCGTCTCTCTTTTTTTTTCTTTTAATTTATTCAAAGAAAGTAAAAGATAAAAAAAAAATGTAAAAAGAACTTAAAAAGGAAAGATTTGTCTGTAGAATGACACATGATATATGAAGATGTTAGTAATGATTGATTTGGCAGCAATCATATTCTAATACAGTTCTTTTGTTCAGTGTTATGATTATGAAGATATATAAATATATATATAAATGTGTATATATACATATACATATATATATATTTATATATGTGTGTAGTGATGTACTACTGGAGATAAAAAAAAAAATCAGAATGAAGTTGTTGTTGTTGTTGTGTTTTATTCCTCTGGCAAACTTGCTTCATGGCTTCATCTTCACCAGTGGGATATTTTTGGTCGATAGGCATTTGTCGCAGACCCATTCTGCATAGACCTCTGCCCTTAGCAGGTGATAAGCGTCCTCTGTCAAACCAGTGCAGATGCGATGGAACCAGAAGTTACAGCCGCTCTCACAGAGAATGGCCTGGTCACTGTCGTGAACCTCTTTATGACAGGTGCCGCAAGGGTAGATGGGCGGGGCATTAGGGTTGGCAGGATTAAAGACCATCGACTTGTTTCGCGGGTAGACCTTCTCAGAGGGGCCGGATGGTGGCCCAACAGGTTGGGCATGTGCCATCATTTGTTTGTTCGGCATGTTCAGAGATGGTATTGGTTGGTCATCAAACGGATTCTGTGCAAAGATTGTGTTGGTCTTTGCACAGCTACCCGGATTGGGTGGCACTGGAGGGGGAGGAATCAACTCGGGTATTGTGGGGCTCGGCTAGAAAAAGAAAAAAAGAAAAGAAAACAAAGAATATTAAAAATACTCATTCTCATAGATACACAGTAAAAAGACATAATCAAACATTAAAAACAAATGTATACAATGGCTTACCTGTAACATATACAAGATAATTTTTAAAAATCACATGCATATACACATACATGGACACAGATAAGTAGCATGTCATAGAATATATGAATAAATCAATAATTAAACCTTACAACCAATGATGGCACTGGAGTTGATGATATTTGTTAGACTGAAATAGTGATTGCTTAATTATTAGACCTGCTTGTTCACTTTACAAGTTATAACGCTAAAACTATTTTCAAGTCAAGCTTAATAAATATCTTGTATGAAATCAATTCATAGTTTAAGAAGTTTGCTTTACAGTGGCATGCTTCCACTTTTGACTGCATTATTCCAACATTCTGGGCAAGTTTTTGCTTTGGTACATGGAATGAAGAAAGATCAAGGCTTTTTGGGGTTTCTGCAATGCAAATGACATTAACCATTTACAGTACTAACATCTGATAGCTCTGCAATTTTCTGAGCACCTACCAATCAAGTGAACATATTAGCCAGACAGACTTCAGATTCACTCTAAAATAAGAGCCAGATGGTTGGGAATATTCAAGTCTCTATTAAAGTAAGTTTATGTAGCATCAACTGGTGACATCAGAGTTAAAGGGGAACACAAGAAACATGAAACAATCAAGATGAAGAATGTTATGAAAGCTGAAAGATCACTCAGCCAAGCAAAGGAGTACCAGGTGACATGTATGTCAAGAAGAATATGGAAATCTACAACACAAGGCGACTGGGAGTTTCAACGGAGATAACTTTATGTGGTCCACAAATCAGATCTGGGGATAGAACTGAGTGGAAGGTGACACAGTGGTGGAGTGGTATAGTAGATAATCATTAAAGCTAAAAGACAGGCCTTGAGAGAATGAACGAAAGGTGCAAGCAAGAAACAATACTAGGTAGCTGGATGAGATGGTAGATAGATGTCAGTTATATGAAGCTCAGAGAGAAGCTGAAAGAGGTTTGTCAATGTTCTGCATTAAGAGGATTGGAAATATAAGATGTAGGAGATCGCATGCTTGTATGAAACAGGATGTTGTCGGTAAGAGGTGAGTGCATAAAGATAGTGGCACATACATCTTCACTGATATTGGGAAGAGACATGAAAATGTTACAATGAAAGGTAAACTGCATGAGAATAATGAATGAGAATCAGGATCTAGTTTGACTGGATTCAGAGGGATTCACTATTGAAGTTGACAGCCATAAAGTCAAAATAGCTGTAAATCTTTTAGCAATTAAACTGGCCATATCCAGTCCAAATATTCTATCAATTTTATGTTTAAACTGACCAGATCCAGCCTCTTACAGTTACCCTACAATGTCATTTTAAAAATATACAATCACATCACAAAAATCTCAGAGCTACAATATAACGCTGGATTAATTCAAAATAATGTGAATTACATTTGACAGAGTAATCTGAATGCTAAAAGGTTAAGGATATGAAGGGACAGATTGTAACTGGATAATCATAGGTAGTTGCTGACATGGAGTAAACATCTGGTGATGTAAGATACATACTAGTCACTTGAATAGTCAATGAGGTGGTGCAGGAATGAGTCTTTCTTGTAAAGTTGCATCATCAACCCTTTTACTGCAGAAAGCAGATATATCGACTAAAAATTTTATTACCTTTAACTGTAGGAAAGCAGTTTTATTTACATAGCAATCTATCTTTTGTTGAGAAATGTCATGTTTGAAACTATTTTCTGTAGAAATATGTTGAGTTTGGTGAAGCAACATGACTTGCAGAAAATAACCAATTCTATCTTTTGGTAGGTCATCTTATCTTTTACATGTTTCAGCCATTTGACTGTGGCCATGCTGGAAAACTGTCTTGAAGGGTTTTAGCCAAACAAATTGACCCTAGATTTATTTTTTTTAAGCCTAGTACTTATTCTATCAGACTCTTTTGCTGAACTGCAAGGTTACAGGGACTTAAACACACTAACAGCAGTTGTCAAGTGGTGATGAAGGATAAAGACACACACACACACACACACACACATATAAATATAACAGGCTTCTTTCAGTTTCCATCTACTTGCAAGTCTTTGGTTGGCCTAAAGCTATAGTTGAAGACACCTGTCCAAGGTGCCATGCAGTGGGACTGAATCAGGAACTATGTGGTTGGGAAGCAAGATTTTTACCACACAGCCATACCTGCAACATCATTACTGAAATAACCACAGAATTTAATATTGCGGTTAAAATGATTACTACAACTACAACTACTACGACAACTACTACAGGGGCAAAAGAAACACTCCACTAAAAAGCAATCACAGAGCTATCAAATTAATCATCTGTTTATTAAGGGATAACTTGAGGATAAATGACAACAACTACCAAAGCACGTAACTCTCACAGAGTACAATGGTCTACCAAAGTGTAAGAAAAGTGTGTTCCACTGAGTTGCAGTGTTGAACGCAATACAATCTCATTAGATGGATATTACTAATCTTATCTATGAAACATTAGCGCAGTTCCCTCGAATGATGTAAACTTCAGGCCATGGAAACTCATGCAATCAACAACAGGTGAATTCCTTGAGGAACACACGCATACACACAAAATGCTAATTCGAATGTGGATTTTTTTTTTTTTTCTTTTTGAGGGTGAGTGGAACTTAGTTCTTTTCTTTCTCTGTCACACTGGAAGAAAGCAACAGCTATGGTGAATGAGATAAAAAAAAAAACAGAGAAAGAAAATATCATAAAGAGTGGTAGTGTAGATAGATAGACAGGTGGGAGATTAGTGGGTACTGTCTCACAGTCAGCAGCTTTTAAGACAATCAGTAAAATATAGGAAGGGATAATAATAATAAAAAACAAACAAAACAAGAGTGGGAGAGGAAGAGAGACTGTGCTAGTAAAAGAGGAGAGATGGAAAGTAAAGATAAAACTTTACAACAGAGGAGGGAACTTTAAGAGATAATACAACAAAATAACAGAGGTACAGTGGGTGAAGGGGCATGGCTCAGTGGTTAGAGCATCAGGATCACAATCACAAGGTAGTGAGTCTGGTTCCAAGACAGGGATGTGTGTTGTGTTGTAAGATCCTTTATTTCATGTTGTAATCCCATGGTCATTCATGACCAAAGGGGGTCTTTTTACAGTTAGTGAGCAAACTGTATTTAGGATGAGAGAGAGAGAGAGAGAAACCTAAAAGATACTGAAATCAGGTAATGATACACTGAAAAATGAAGAGGAGTAGAGGCTAAATTTTGAAGGGATACATGTGTGTGTGTGTGTGTGTGTGTTTTCATATATACATATATATATCACTCACTCTCCTCCTGATTGCTGATGAGATGGATGAGTTCAATGTACCCAACGAAACTTTACGCCATATGAAACCAAGTAAAAAAAAAAACAAAAGAATGTATATATATATATATATATATATGACTCTTACCAAATGTGTTGAGTGTCTCTTTTGTTTGTTTACTGATTTGTGCACGCACACACACACACATAAATATATTCCAAGAGAGTTAGAGGTTGTGAATCCAACCAACTAAGGGATAATATCTATCCAATATACTACTGGTAGAATACCTAATTATTAGTATAGCGAGATATATATAGAGGGAAAGATAGACAGATGGTACAAGAACAAATGTAACTGATCCCAGCATCTGAAGATCCCTTCTCACCACTCAATGGTTGTTATATCTTTTTGATAACATAATAGGTTAGATAGAATGATTGTCTATATTACAATAACCAATAATATGTTGTGCATGTAAAGTAATATTACGATCATTAAATTAGCATTAGCTTATCTCACTCTTTCTCATGGAACCCCTAGGAACCTTTTGCGGAAACCTAGGGTTCTGGGAAACCCCGGTTGAGAAACGCTGCTCCAACACTGAGCCACCATACAAAAGTTACCTCAAAAGTGAATGGTAAAATGATGATGATATTGACGACAACAAAACCCAAAAGGTCTAAATGTCCATAGTCGTAGACTTTATCAACTCGTACAAAGTAACAAGGAAGAAGCAATTAATAAATTTGGTTTAGAACTCAAGCAGAGAATATTATTCTAAAAATACAAAAAGAAAAATGCATTTGTGCTGGTGTTGCGTAAATGCACCTGTGCCAATGGATGAGTGGCAAGAGGTGGGAGAGAATGAAGGGATGGATATTGAGTGTGGGGACAGCGGCTAAAGAGAGAGAGGGGGGAGGGAGAGAAAGAAAGGGCAGAGGAAAGAGAATTTGTGATGAAGGAAGCAAGGAAACAGGGAAGGGGATAAAAAAAAATAGGAGGGAAAAAGGAGACTGATGTAAAGTGGTTGGTGTTAGGAAGGGCATCCAGTCATAGAAACTTTGTCAAAACAGCCAATTAGAGCCTGGACATCTCTCCGGCTGATCAGCTCCTGTCAAACCATCCAACCCATACCAGCATGGAAAATGGATGTTAAACGATGATGATAATGATGATGATGATGATGAAAACAGTAAAAATAATACCTGTGACATATGTATATTCAGTGTTAGATCAATCAACTTTGCCCCTTCAATAGAAATTAGTAGTCGTGTGTGCCAATGTAAAATTGGCTATTATTAACTGAAGTCTCTTGGTTAATGTTAGGTTTAATGTGAGTTTATGTGAGTAATATTATTACATTAGATTTTTATGTAAAGAATAGATTATCCTCAATTCCTGAAGCTAAATCTATCTCCCAATGTCTGATGCATTGCTTTATTTGATCAGCTTCATTGGTAGGATTGCTTCATCATCATCGTCACTTAACGTCCGTTTTCCATGCTGGCATGGGTTGGACGGTTTGACTGGGGACTGGCAAGCCAGTAGGTTGCACCAGACTCCACTTTGATCTGGTAAGGCTTCTACAGCTGGATGCCCTTCCTAATGCCAACCACTCCAAGAGTGTAGTGGGTACTTTTTACGTGCCACCGGCACAGGAGCCAGTCAGGTGGCACTGGCATCAACCACGTTCAGACGGTGGTTTTTACGTGCCACCGGCACAGGAGCCAGTGGCGGGGGTGGGATTCATTTGGATTAAAAGGTATACACAGGATAATATGAAGAAAAGCATGATTGAGATGGGTAGTGGCAAGAGGCACAAGAGAATGAAGAGATCGATATTGAGTGAGGGGACAGCGGCTAAGGAGGAAGAGAAAGAAAAGGCAGAGAAAAGAGAATTAGTGAAGAAGGAAGCAAGGTAAATGAAATAGGAAGGGGACAAAAAAATATAGGAGGAGAGAAAAAGGAAACTATAAACAAGAAAGATAAGAAATTAAGGAAAGTAGAAGCTTAAGCAATTCTTTTTTTCTTTTAATGGTTTCAGTCATTGGGCTGTGGCCATGCTGGAGTTTTAGCTGATCACATTAACATTTATTTCATCAGGTGGCAAATTGGCAGAACAGTTAGCATGTCAGGCAAAATGCTTAGTGGCATTTTGTCCGTCTCTATGTTCCGAGTTCAAATTCCACTGTGGTTAATCTTGCCTTTCATTCTTCTGGGGTTGATAAAATAAGTACCAGCTGAGCACTGGGGTCGATGTAATAGGCTTATGCCCTCTCTGGAATTGCTGGCCTTGTGCCAAAATTTGAAACCAACCTTATTTAAGCTCAACACTGCGAGCTGGCAGAATCGTTAGCACACTAGGCAAAATACTTAGTGGCATTTTGTCCGTCTGTATGTTCTGAGTGCAAACCCTGCTGTGGTCAACTTTGCCTTTCATTCTTTTGAGGGTTGATAAAATAAGTATCACTTGAGCAATGGGGTCGATGCAACTGACTTATCCCCTCCCCTGAACTTGCTGGCCTTGTGCCAAAATTTGAAGCCAATATTTATTTCATCAGTATCTATAGTCAAACCACTGAGAAATGGGACATAAAAGGACACAATTTACACAGTAACTCTGATTTGTTCTTATCCATTCTATAGTTATTGCTTGACTAAGGTCAAGCATGATGGGAGTAGATTCATGATCAAAGGCTTTCCCATCCATGACCATATTTTCTTTTTGTATATCAGATGTGTCTTCTCTTATCTAATCTGATGATTTGAGGGTGTGATGTTACTGAAATTCAGCTATTATTTCTAGTAAATCTGGCACAAAGGTTCCCTCATTAGCTTGTAACCATTCTATAGTCAATTTATCTCATTTTGGCTGAGAGCCCTGAGAGCTAATAAACTTGAGTTGACCATCAGACAATGAAATGGGAAGTGGGTGATTTTAACATGATAATCTCACCTGCTTGATTTAGCAATTGATGATATGATACAGGATACACCCTGTCTGAAAATAAAAGATTGGAAGTACCCATCTGAGCTAATGATATCATTGTAATATAATTAAAACTGTGATACCAGTTGCATACTTTTCTTTTTTGAGCCTTTAGCATTCAGATTTCTGTTAAATGTAATGCTTACTTATTCACATTGATATGAATTAGTCAAGTCTCATTTTGTAGCTTTGAGATTTCAATGAGGTGAATGTTTATCTTTAGAATAATATTGTAGGGTAAGTGTGAAAGGCCAGATCTGGTCAGTTTGAACATAAAACAAATAAATTTTTTTGCTCAGATATGACCGGGTTAAATGCTAAAGAATTAAGGCAGATTTGATTATTGAAATTAGACTGCTAATTCTAGTAGGTTACATGGTCCTAAGACTGTTTAATATGGGTAGATCTGTAGTTAAAGTACCACCATCACCATCACCACTATTATTAATAGTAAGCTGGTGCTTAAGACTCACTTGCCCAACATTAGTCAAAGAAGGGGAGATAATGCACGTAGGGTCTTTTCAGATGCACCAAAACCCAAAGGCTGCGAAGGACTGGCGTCCCGTCCAGCTGGGGGGAACACATACGCCATAGAAACCGGGCCCATGAGCTTGGATAGGCTTGATAAGGGCGCATAAAAAAAACAAAAGGACAAGACTAGATGGATGAAGTTTAGTAATGCTGTGGCAAGTTACATGAACAATATTTGGACAAGAATACTTGTTACAAGGTGATCGATCGTATTTAAATTAAAACCGTCCATAAAAATCACCAGAATGTTTTTTCTTTAACAAAGAAAAAAACAAAAAAAAAAAAAAAAAAAAAAAAAAAAAAAATCTAGCCAGTGGAAAAGCAATATCTGTAACCTTTTATAGAGCTTCCAGGACAGCAGAGAAGTAACTACAACTCAAAGGTTGCTGTAGTAACATGAAACACACATATTCATATATCCTTAGACCAAAGGAGAAACCCCTTTAAATCATTGATTATTTTCAAAATTAACTAAAAACCATCAGAAGAGTATTTCATTAGAAATATGGTAATCAATTCATTTCTCTGATACTGGATCTAGTTGCAAATGGCTATAAAATATGTTTAATGAAAAACATTTTTTTAATCTAAAATTAAAAAGAAAAGCATGTTAGTTAATCTTTGTATTCATGGATCTAACAATTTAATCAAGATAATCCATGCTATCAGTCCAACACATACCAGCATGGAAAATAGACATTAAATGATGATGATGATAATTCCAGATGTATGAACTAAATCAGGTTCTCAGGCAGGGTCCACATCACCTTTGGAGGTTCATTTAAGATTTTGTTGTTAAAGTCTATGTGCAATAGTTGAGCGAGATGAGCGTGGCCGTTGCCAGTACCGCCTGACTGGCCTTCGTGCGGGTGACACGTAAAAGCACCCACTACACTCTCTGAGTGGTTGGCGTTAGGAAGGGCATCCAGCTGTAGAAACTCTGCCAAATCAGATTGGAGCCTGGTGTAGCCATCTGGTTTCACCAGTCCTCAGTCAAATCGTCCAACCCATGCTAGCATGGAAAGCGGACGTTAAACATTTAACATTGAATGGCTTTGGCAGTCCAGTAGAGTTCTAAAAGGAATCAAAGGGATCCATAGGTAAAAAATGGTTGAGAACCACTGGACCAAACTAAAGCAAATTGCATGTGAAAGTTCTTGGTCAAGTGGTTAGACTGTCGAATTCACAACTGTAAGATTGTGAACCTGATTCCTGCAATGGGTGGCACACTGTGTTCTTAGGCAAGGCAATTCATTCACAGTGTGTGCTCCAGTCTACTGTGCTGAAGATGAGTCAGCATCAGAGTGGCAGCTCATATAGTATTAGCCCAAAATCTTTGATGGTTAAGGCATACAGGAGATGATGAAGGCAATTAGTTGTAGGCATGGCTGAGTGGTGAAGAGGTTTGTTGCACAACTACATGATTCTAGGTTTAAGCCAACTGTGCAACACATTGGCAACTGTCTTCAACCAAAGCCTTGAGTCAACCCAAAGCATTGTGAGTGAAAATAAGAGTTTGAAAACTGTGCAGAAGTTCCTCAGAGGGATCACAGCAATTCTTGGCTCTTTAGTTTCCTCCTGACTTAATCTACACCAATCATGGAGGCCCTTCAAAGATGAAGGGTGCCGCTCAGCCAAAGAAAACAAGAATGTGTGGTTAAGAAAAATGCCATTTACTGAATACAAACACCAATGATGTTTCTTTTGAACTTATTTCTTCCTTATTCTGTATTACCCCCAAAATGCAACTACACACTCAACCATATATATTCTTCTGTGACAAGAACTAAAAGATAACAAAAAGAAAACAACAGGCATGGCTGTGTGGTAAGAAGCTTGCTTCCTAACCACATGGTTCCATGTTCAGTTTCACTGTGTGGCACATTGGATAAGTGTCTTCTACTATAGTCTGTGGCTGACCAAAGCTTTGTGAGTGGATTTGTTAGACGGAAACTGAAAGAAGCCTGTTATATACATGTATGTACATGCACACGCATGCATGCATATGTATGTGTGTGTGTGTGTGTGTGAGTCTTTGTCCTCCACCACTGCTTGACAATTGGTGCTGACGTGTTTATGTCCCTGTAACAAGCATTGGGATTGATACATTTGACTAAAAATTCTTCAAGGTGGTGCCCCAGCATGGTTGCAGTATATTGGATGAAACAAGTAAAAGATAAAAGATCCTGTGTAAGTCAAAGGGGAGCTTGTAGGGGCTACAGTTTCACTCTGGTTTCATGGCATAAAGTATGACATTCCACTGGATGGGTTTGTCAGTCATTCAAATCCAGTTAATTTGTTATCTGTCTCAGAAAGCCAGATGAATTGAACATGTGTCTACTTCAAAGTAAACTGCCTAAATATCAAATGGAATAAAAAAAATGATATAAAATGCTTGTAGAGGATTTGAACACAAGACCTATGAGTTGGAAATCTGTTACTATATCTAGTTCACAAGCTTTCTTCCATCAATTTCTGTGTGTCATTACTACAAATCCTACCACCACTCTATTTCACTACAGCTTCTACTATCATATTTATTTCTAACATCTAAACCCATAAATCTACCAAATGCACTGCCATAGATTTTATTACTCATACAATTACCTGTTCTCCTTTTCATTCCAGCCAACATTTTTCCTTATGACTCACTAAACATCACTTCTTATCTTTCTTCACAATCTAGCCATTATTTTTACCAAATATCCCAGCACTCACATATACATTACAGATTCCGAGCCAACAAGGAAAGCTTCTATCATGGCCAAATTTCCTACAAAATGACACCATATCATTTAAAGTAAATAAATAAAAACAGGAGGGACAAAATGTGATCAAAACAGGAATGTTTCTGACAACAGGTCTATCAAGTATGATTAACTTTGGGTCAAACAACAACAATGTTATAGATTATAGCATACACTCAAAAACTTACCCCTATTCTAACTTAAATAAAGAAACTGGAACTGCATGAGAAAGACAGAGATGATAATTCTGTCTCAAGAGAAGTCTGTTGCCTTTCTTAGCAATTTTGTTTAAAATTCACGTCACTGATCTAACGACATGTTTTTTTATTGTTATTGTTGTTGCTATTATTATTATTATTTACTTTATTTATTTATATATTCTTTTGTCTGTATTAGTGTTGTTTTTATCTTTCTTTTGAGACTAATTCATCAGCCATTCCACATTCCGTGTGTTGTTTCAAACTAGCATAATTTCTAATGTGAAGTAGAGTGCCAGCTATCAGTTGCCAGAATTAGTTATGATGAAAGCAACAAAAGAAAGATACAAAACAAAATGGGAAAAAAAATTGCATAAAAATACAAAGAAAAAAAACAACACACATCTACATAAACACAGAAAAAATATTTAAAAAAAAAAGAATAACAAGTCAAGAATTTTGGAAAACAGTAATGACTTAAGAAAAAGGGAAGAAATATCATTTCACAGAGAAAGAAAAAAATTAATTAGAAAACCGTCTTTTATTAGATTATGGTGAAATAAACAATGAATTTCATTTCTGAAGAAATCAAAAGAAAACTACAAGTGAATAATTGTAACAAAGACTATTTAAGTAAAAAAAAAAACAAGAATATCTATAAAAAAAACAAAACAAAAACAAACAAAAATACTAATATGGTGCAATGGGCTGACAACTCAGTGGCTGAACATTAAATTTTGAGAATATAATAAGCATGCTGCAAGTAAATTTTACTGCTTAAAAGTAATTGAACTGCCATAGAGAGGAAACCCTTTGGATTGTTGTCGTGTAAATGAGAATCTCTAGCATTGGTTTGTCATCTTGGTCTTTATTTCATGTGAGATAACAGGACTGATAATGGTAACTGCCTATATCGGATTACATTTCTACCAATGTTACTTTGCAGAATATAAGTACTTCCCAAATAAACTGGTGCTAATATTTCAGCTAAACAACTCAAGGTAAAATAAATGACTCACAAAGGGATTTAAAATATCAAAGACAGAAAAACATAAGCCCTTCCCTTCATGTTTGACAGATGAAAGAAGAAAAAAATGCTGACTAGAGATATTCTTTTGGAACTAACACATTCTTGTAAATAAACTAGCATGAGAGAGTGAGTCCCTTCATGTGCAAGAAATAGCAACCAAATCACACTCAAACTACACCTATCATTTTGGAAAAGGAAGGAATCAAAGGGGTCCATAGATAAAAAAAAAAAAACGTTGAGAAATACCGTAGTAATGCATTTCTTAAAATAATGTAAATTGAGGCTAAGAAGGATCTAACAGTAACAGACAATGAATGCCACCTCTGGATAATGGTAACATGAACCTTTCTATAAACAAATCAGTCGCATCAACTGGCAACGAAGACTTATTGGGGCAAGCGAAAGCGAAATCGGGATGGCACCTGTACCCAGCGTCGCCTTTCTGGCACTTGTGCCTGTAGCATGTGTAAGGACTTTTGAGAGAGATCGTTGCCACTGCCCCTAGACTGGCTCTTGTGCGGGTGGCACATAAAATACACCATTTTGAGTGTGGCCGTTGCCAGTACCGCCTGAATAGCCTTCGTGACGGTGGCACGTAAAAGCACCCACTACACTCTGAGTGGTTGGCGTTAGGAAGAGCATCTAGCTGTAGAAACTCTGCCAAATCAGATTGGAGCCTGGTGTAGCCATCTGGTTTCACCAGTCCTCAGTCAAATCGTCCAACCCATGCTAGCATGGAAAGCAGACGTTAAACGACGACGATGATGATGATATATATATATATATATATATATATATGTATATGTATAGTGTTGTAAAGGGATTCATTTACTTAATTTAATCCTGTAAATAACAAAGAAAATATTAAGAGATGAGAAGCAAGCCCAAGTAGTTGAGTGAATACATCAATATCAGTGCTATGTGCATAAGTGAGCATGCGTACAAAGACATACCAGCATTTAGTGCACTATTAATATACAACACTGAGAAATGACAATGCATAATTTGAACTGGCTTGACTGTCAAATCAGAACCCCGTCCAATATTCCCACCGTTCCCATTGATCATTACTACAAAGCTAGATAAGAGCCTCTGAACAAAGAATTACAAGCATTGAATGTGTATGTGTGTGTGTGTGTTGTTGTCATCATTATCATTATTATTGTACATTTGCTGTTCCATACTTGCATGGGTCAGCTAGAATTTATTGGGGGAGATTTTCTACTGCCAAATGCCCTTCCTGTCACCAACCCTCATCAGTTTCCAAGCAAAGCAATGTTTCCCCATGACCAGACAGACTTTTCATAAAGGCACACATATACATCATGGGCTTCTTTCAGTTTCTTATTTCTTTATTGCCCACAAGGGGCTAAACATAAAGGGGACAAACAAGGACAGACAAAGGGATTAAGTCGATTACATCGACCCCAGTGCGTAACTGGTACTTGATTTATCGACCCCAAAAGGTTGAAAGGTAAAGTCGACCTCAGTGGAATTTGAACTCAGAACGCAGACGAAATACCGCTAAGCATTTCACCCAGCGTGCTAACGTTTCTGCCAGGCTTCTTTCAGTTTCTATCAACCAAGCTCACTCATAAGGTGCTTCACAGTGAGACTGAACCCAAGATCACATAATTTCACAGCTAGGAAAGAAGCTTCTTATTCTATATTGGTACAATAGAACTACTTATTTAATAAGTTACTTCCGTACAAAAGGTTTCCAATCATTCAAAGTTACTCAACAACAACAACAAATACTACAACATCAACTACAACAACAACAAGATGCCTATAAAGAACAATGTACAGATATGGTGAATATGAGCATGTAAAATGCATCTGGTTGAGACAATTTCAGATTCCTAAATACACTTTCTACAATAAATAATACATAAGTATCTAATGACTGATTAATGACATAACAGTGAGTAAAATATCTTCTATATACAGTGCAGGACTGGTTAAAGAAGTGACTGTTATTCAATGAACATTAAGGTCAGTTTGCCTAATATCTAAGTGTATTTGAAGGGTTTTGTCACGTGGCTTTCCTTAACAAAAATGACAAAGGTGCAGTGCTATCCAATAAAATATTTGTTACCTGGACCCTAGGGAGTAATAAAATCCCTAGTGAAAGCTGATCGTTTACATTTTTGTTTTAAGTGTTTTGATTATATATAAATATTGTTAACTGTTGGTACAACTTCTAACGGCAAGTCAGTTTGATGGGGACTAACAATATATTGGGCCGCTAAATACAGAAAAAAATAAAGAAAAGAAAAATAAACGATTATAACAATAAAAATAAAATTCTAAAGGGGGAAAAAATAACAAAAGAGAAACACATTATGCATACTGTTTCTTAAAATATGAAATTTATGTAAAAACAAAAAAATCTCAGTCTCTCAGCATCCACATTCTCTGGAAAAAAAAAAGAAAAAAAAAAGAAAGAAAGGAAAGGCAAGAAATCGAATCCTACTTTTCTCTAAAAGAATCTACACTAATATTTCTTTCTAATTCTGACACAAAGCCAGCAATTTTGAGAGTAGGTGGGAGTCAGCTATACTGACCCTTGTGCTCGACTAGTACTTATTTTATCAATCCTGAAAGGATGAAAGGCAAAGTCGACCTCAGTGGAATTTTAATTTTATCCAAATTCCATAGTCATTCTGTTAGTTCACTGTCTTAATCTGGAATATAATATGGAAGCATAACTACATATCTCTTAATAAATAAATAAGAATAAAAATCACCCCATTATTTGTAATAAAAAGTTGATCTAAAGTGTAATGAAGATCAATTTAAACAATTACTTAAGTGAGTTTTCTTGCAAGCCATCTATTACATACTCTCTTTATTCTTTTACTTGATTCAGTCTTTTGACTGTGGCCATGCTGGAGCACCACCTTTGGTCGAGCAAATCGACCCCAGGACTTATTCTTTGGAAACCTAGTACTTATTCTATCAATCTCTTTTGCCGAACCGCTAAGTTACAGGGATGTAAACACACCAGCATCGGTTGTCAAGCGATGTTGGGGGGACAAACACAGACACACAAACACATACATATATATATATATATATATATATATATATATATACACATATATACGACGGGCTTCTTTCAGTTTCCGTCTACCAAATCCACTAACAAGACTTTGGTCAGCCCGAGGCTATAGTAAAAGACACTTGCCTAAGATGCCATGCAGTGGGACTGAACCCGGAACCATGTGGTTGGTAAGCAAACTACTTAACACACAGCCACTCCTATGCCATGTAGAAACTTTTTCGTCATTATCTACCAAAAGGTGTAAATTCTAAAATGTTATAACTATTATAGGTGACGTAGTTGCTCTACAGTCTTACAAGAGTGAAGGCATGTGGCTTAGTGGTTAGGGGTATTCGGCTTACAGCTGTAAGGTCGTGAGTTCAATTCCTGGCAACACGTGTCCTTGAGCAAGGCACTTTATTTCACACTGCTTCAGCCCACTCCCCTGCTAAAAATGTGTAGTATTTGTATTTCAACAGACCGGACTTGTCACATTCTGTCATGCTGAATCTCCCCGAGAACTACGTTAAGGGTACATGTGCCTGTGAAGTGCTCAGCCACTTGCACATTAATTTCATGAGCAGGTTGTTCCGTTGATTGGATTAACTGGAAACCTTGTCACTGTAATTGATGGAGTGCCAGTAATGTTTTGCAAAGAAGCCTCTACAAGGTAGCTTGAATTGTTAGAAATAGTAGTCAAACTTCACTCTTCTACCTTAAAAAAGTCAGGATGACCTTGGATGGAATACTTTGGATTCATGGCAAGAAATTCTAGTTAAAACAACCATTCTATTGGAAACTGATCGACCTGAGTAACTAGAGTAACTAGAACAGCAGACCCAATCTGGTTGGTCCCAAATAGGAAATTCATAAGTGGGGGTCATCCTTGACTTTATCTCATTAATTTGAGCAATTTTCAAAACTGCTCTAAAATCCTCAAGTTATTTTCCTACTTCCTTTTTACTAGTCTCTGTCACTGGACTGAGGTCATGCTGGGGCACCACTTTCAAGTTTATAATTGATTATAATGACTTTAGTCCTTAACCCATTCATGGCGTAATGTCCTGAAAACAGGATAGTGTGACTGTGTGGTAAGAACGTAGCAACGAGAAAAAATGCCACTAAGCATTTCATGCAGCATGCTAACAATTCTGCCAATGCTGTAATTCAGTACCAGGCAGTGACTCTCATGGATTAACTGGTTGCAAGTGTTAATATGTATGTGTTTTATCTTGATGTAAAAGATGAGCTACAGCAAATATTCTGTTCAATACCACAGATTTGCTTGATCTTAACCAGCAGAACATGTCCCTTAGTGGCTGACAAAATGTGCATCTATGATCATGAGCAGAAGTAGTGGGTAAGCATCATTGCCATGTGTGGAGAGGAATTCTTTGGGGCTTTATAATTTACCGTTTGAAACGTGGGTGTTTCGTTCATCGTTCCTAAATAACTTTTATTCAGGGACCTTTTGAGCAGGATGGGCTACTCAACCTGAAGAAAATTCTAACTGATGCCTACTCTTGTTTCCATGTGTGGGGCTTTATTCCACTGGTCTAAACTCTCACTATGTAGGAACTGAATATACTTGGGTCTGTGTATGTGCACTCAATGCCTGAAAAGTGGGTTAACTTGTTTTTAATAGGGAAGAATTTCAGAAAGTACCCCACATTTTATATGATATAGTATGCACATTTTATTTCTACAAGTGCAGACGTGGTTGTGAAGTAAGAAGTTTGTTTCCTAACCACATGGTTTCAGGTTCAGTTCCTTGTGTGACATCTTAGGAGAGTGTTTTCTATTATAGCCCCAAGCCAACCAAAGCCTTGTGAGTGGATGTGACAAATGGAAACTGAAAGACCATAGTGTGTGTGTGTGTGTGTGTGTATATTGTGCCAGTGGAACACTGAAAGTACCTAGAAAACACAGTAAAACGATTGCCATTAGGAAGGGCATCCAACTATGGAAACCAGACCAAAAAATCAGCACTGGTCATACCAGCCAACCCATGCCAGCACGGAAATCAGACATTAAAGGATGATGATGATGGTATGTGTGTGTGAGTTATACTTGTGTTTGTCTCCAACTACCACTCAACAACTGGTGCTTTGTTTGCTTATGTCTCTGTAACTAAGTGGTCTGGTAAAAAGGGAGATCAATAAGATAAGTACTAAGCTATAAAAGACATAAGCACTTGGAGGAGGGTCAGTTTGTTTGACTAATGCTTTCAAGGCCATGGATCAGCATGGCTGCAATCCAATGACTGAAACAAATAAAAGATAAAAAGAAAAAGACAGAAAGAGGTTTTGAGAACAATATACACACACACTACAGTTGGCCTGGGGCTATAATAGAAAACACTCTCCTATGGTGCCACACACACACTATGGTCTTTCAGTTTCCATTTACCATATCAACTCACAAGGCTTTGGTTGGCCTGGGGCTATAAAAGAAAACACTCTCCTAAGGTGCCACACAGGGGACTGAACCCAGAACCATATGGTTAGGAAACAAACTTATTTCTTTATTGCCCACAAGGGGCTAAACATTGAGGGGACAAACAAGGACAGGCAGAAGGGTCAAGTTGATTACATCGACCCCAGTGCGTAACTGGTACTTAATTTATCGACCTCGTAAGGATGAAAGGCAAAGTCGACCTCGGCGGAATTTGAATTCAGAACGTAACGGCAGACGAAATACCGCTAAGCATTTCGCCCGACGTGCTAACGTTTCTGCCAGCTCGCTTCTTACCACACAGCCACTCCTGCACTTGTAGAAATAAAATGTGCAGTGAGGGTCAATATCCATTCAACTGTTAAAAATTTGTTAATATAGGACATAAGTCCATGCCACCGATACTCAAGCAGTGTTAATGCAGTCATGTAGAGACAAACAGATACATACACACACACACAAATATTAGACTTTGGTACAGTTCACAACTACCAAATTACACTCACAAGGTATTTGTCAGCTTAAGGTTAAAGTAGAAAATATTAACCCTGAGTGCCACACAATGGAATTGAACCCAAACTATATGGTTATAAAGAGAACTTCTTAACCACACAGCCATACAAGAGTTTAGTTCATCTAATCCATTTCAGTATCTGGATGGTAATTTATTCATCTTTGTTGTTGTTTAGACACAAGTTATTTTTGATAGAGTAGATGTGTGATGAAAGACATTCCAACAGTGACCATCCTGTATTTCATCTTTTTTTTTCTTTATTAAAAAAAAGGGTAAAGACCTTCTCTGGTCATGAATGACATGGGATTGCCCCTAGAAAGTTAGCCTCCAAGGCACAAGCCCGAGCAAGATTGTTTTGTGGAAGACCAGCTGTCGTCCATGCATACCAGCTTCCCATCTTCATGCCACTGATGCTATCCAAGAGAAAAGCAAAGGCTGATAAAGGTTGGAACCAGTGATGTCATAACTCATTTCTACAGCTGAGTGAATTGGAGCAAAGTGAAATAAAGTGTGTTGCTCAAGAACACAACGCACAATGCAGTCTAGGAATTGAACTCACTACCTCATGATTGTAAGGCTAACACTTTAACCACTGAGACATGCGTATTTTTTTTATTAGATATAGTATAACTAAGATGCACTATACTAGGTGCAGGAGTGGCTGTGTGGTAAGTAGCTTGCTTAACAACCACATGGTTCCGGGTTCAGTCCCACTGCGCGGCATCTTGGGCAAGTGTCTTCTACTATAGCCTCGAGCCGACCAAAGCCTCGTGAGTGGATTTGGTAGACGTGAACTTAAAAGAACCTCGTCATATATATGTATATATATGTGTGTGTGTGTGTGTGTGTGTGTGTGTGTGTGTTTGTCCCCCTAGTATTGCTTAACAACATGCTGGTGTGTTTATGTTCCCGTCACTTCGATAGAATAAGTACTAGGCTTACAAAGAATAAGTCCCGGGGTCGATTTGCTATATCCAGTGTTATATTTCTCCTTTTTTTTTTTGCAGGATGAAAGATGAAACTTGAAGGAGATTTGGCAGCAATTTCTAGCAAGTCAGTTGAGCTGTAGAGGCTCGCTAGTTACTTAGTCGTAATTTACTTTATATTAACGCTGGGGAACTACAAACACAGACAGCTGAGGTAAACTTGAAACAGTTGACAAAGCCGAGAGAGAAACATTACCAGTATTTCCTGGTTGAGAGCCCCAAGAGCATTGTCTTTGTATTTTATAAATTCACTGTTCTGTTTTATTAGAACCAATACAAGCTTGTAATCATTTTAGTGGTGGCTATCAGAGTTTTATTGAGATAATGAGAGCAGACATTACAGCACTTAAATGTCCAAAGCTGTTTGTCTTCTTTTTCAGTAGGAGATCCCATTGTCCAAAAACAGAAGTTAAACCTGTAGTCAGGTGGTGTGTATTACTATACTATCATTATATTAAGCAACACCTTGAAGCACCGTTTTTGTTGTTCTTTAAACCTACGTAGGTCCTAATTAAGCAGAACTATGGTGAAAGGCAATCAAACTATGACCATCTGTCTTCTATTTTTCTTTTAAGGAAGAGTATATCCTGTACTAAACTCTACAGTGTGTAATTTTTCTTAATGATGATATTTCGAAGATGATCATTTTCTGGGAGGTCAGACATTTTTCAGTCTTATTCTGACCTCGTCAGCTTTGACCATTATTTGCTGAAGTAATGATAAATGAATCACTCAATAACTATACATATTTTTGGTAAAGGGAAAGAGAACAATGTAGAAATTAAAGAAATCAAGAGATATATTAGTCTGCTGCTATCTTTTACAGTATGAAAAAAAGTAAAAAAAGCCTTTGCAAAGAAAAGAAGCAATGAAATGATAAATACAATTACAGAGATGGAGGAAAGCAAGGTGGCAAAGCAGGTGAAGTAAACAAAGTGATGACTATACCTGTGAGTTGATTGGTGTGGGTGTTGCATTCTGAAGCTTAAGTGCTCTTTGATTCCGGACATCAGCTGAAAAATAATAATAATAATAATAATAATGGTTTCAAATTTTGCCACAAGGGCAGAGGTTGAGTCAATTACATCAACCCTACTGTGTTTTCACCGGTACTTAATTTATTGACCCCGAAAGCATGAAAGGCAAAGTCTGGGGTTCTTTATGGTCATTCATGTGTGCAATCTGTATTAACATACATATTCTGTATATATTGTGTTTTACATAGGGGTTCATCATGTGCCCATCTGTATACACACATATGCACAAAATTCTTTCAGTTTCCATCTGCCAAATCCAGTCACAAGGTTTCAGTTAGCACAGAGGTTACAGAAAAAAGATTTTATCAAGGTGATCTTCAAGGAGACCTGAACCCAAGACCATATGGTTAGGAAGCAAGCTTCTTAATCACACAGCCACATAGTGGCCATGTTGGGGCACCACCTTGAAGGGTTTAGTCAAGGAAATCGCACCCCCAGTACTTATTTTTTTCCATAAACCTGGTACTTATTCTATTGGTCTCTTTTGCCACACTACTAATTAATGGGGACATAAACAAACCAACACCATGTTGTCAAATGGTAGTAGGGAGAAAACACACACTCGCATACACACACACACACACATATATGATTTGCTTCTTTCAGTTTCTGTCTATCAAATCCACTCACAAGGCTTTGGTTGGCCCGAGGCTAAAGTAGAAAACACTTGCCCAAGGTACCACACAAATGGGACTAAACTTGTAACCTTGTAGTTGTGAAACCAACATCTTACCACACAAATATGCCTGCACCTATACGTGTATGATTATACACATATATTTATTGATATTTTACAGTAAGTGAAACAAAGCCCTATTTGAATTCTCAGAGGAAACCTGACAGTTATAGACTCAAAATTCTTTCAACAGCGCTTACCAAAAATACAAAAATTACAAAAAAAGGAAACAGAAAAAGCAAACAAATACTTGATGCTAAAATGGAGATAAAAGCCACCCCTGCTCCAATCCTACAATCAAAATGGACAACAACAAAACACACACATGCATATATCTTCATTCTTAAAGGTAGACCGGATATTGCTTATAATAGTATGTTGGGAGAATACGAAATATATTAAAATCCTAAATGAAAGAATCACTTTATTGGTTAGAAATCTACCTAGTAATTGGTAATGTGAAGAATGAAGACAGAAGAATAGGTTAGAAAGAGGAGAAAGAGAGGAGAGAGAGGTGACTAGTTCTGAATGGCACTAATTTACCATTACGTTCCTTTTAACTGGTTTCTTTTGTTTGTTTGTTTTTCTGCTTTATATTTTTATTATTAAACTGATTTATTCATTCTGACTTCACACAAAAATACATTACCAATTTATACAATACACTTCTATTGTTGCCTGAATATCTCTAAAAAAAAGACCATAATATTTCTCAAACCATCAATAAAAAAAAAAAAAAACATTATTATTATTATTATTATTATTATTATTATTATTTTTATTACTATTATTATTATTATTATTATTATAAAAGCAATGGAGCTAGCAGAATCATTAGCACACTGGATGAAATGCTTAGCAGTATTCCTTTCAGTTGTTCTGAGTTCAAATCCCACTGAAATCTACTTTGTCTTTTAACTTTTTGAGGTTAATAAAGCAAGTACCGATTGAATACTGGAATCGATGTAACCGACTATCCACCATCTCCAAAATTTCAGGCCTTAAATTTCAGTTCTTAAATTATTATTATTACCCAGTTCCACTTACATAATGTGGATCAACCTGAAGCTATGTTAGAAGACACTTGTATGAGGTATGGCATAGAGAAATTGATCTCAAAATCATGTGATTTGTGAAACAAACTTCTTACCACACTACTAACTTTAGAGACTCCATGTTATGACCAGGATTAACAGCTATACCAAAATTTGCCCTAGATTCAATACAAAGGTAGCGTAATGATGTATCCAATGCTGTCCCTCCAACACTGCCTTGAGTGCTATATCATCTGTATGATGTGGTAAATATTCCATCAACATTGCCCAAATGATATAGGTATCATCTTTAAAATTCATCCAAAGCTTGGCCCCCGTGCTGTCCATTCACTACAGAAATCATGTTCATGTTGTATCATAACACTACAACAGAACTATTTCACCTTAACTGGCCCTGCTTTCTTCAACATCGTGCCAGCCCACATAAAGGAGAAAGTAATTTCACGGCATTCAAATAGTCCCTAGATGATTACCTCCCACAAACACCAGACAAACCACCCACATCCGGATATGTCTCTGAAAACAACAACTCTCTTCTCGAATGAACTATAGTGCTCAACAGCTGACTGTATCTCTTCCACTGTATCAAATTAGACATGGCCCGAGTCAACTTTGGCTGAAACTTATCTAAGTAATCTAAGTAATGTTCTTAATTTTGAAAGATTTTTTTCCTTAAAGAGCCAGTGCTTTTCTCGTGGTAAGAAGAGAGTGAAAGATAAACTTAACCATGAATAAAATACCAGTCTTAAGCAAGTAACATTCTGATATAAACTGGCAGAATCTAGCCTTCAGAGTTATATGAGCTGTAACGTAGAATAAAGTGTTTTACCAACAGTGGATTTGAACTTATAACCTTATGAGCAAATAACCCAATGTATTATTCACTACTATATTACCTCTATAATGGTTTCAAATTTTGGCACAGGGCCAGCAGTTTTTGAGGGGAGTTTTGAGCATAGCCAGTGAGCTTGTTAAAAAATATTTATTAGTGACTGAGGCAGTATTAACACCAAGAGGTAGCATTTATCCCCACTAAAATGTGGATGTTCAGTTCATTGGACAAAATGGTCATGAATTATATGATGCAAAAATAAGTAAAACTTGTATTAGTCACAGTTAGAACACCTTTGAGCATAGGCCTGCTTAATAGAGGCTAAGTTGAGGCTAAAAAAACTACAACTACACTATAACAGTAGATAGATAAAGAAGCAAGATGAGGTTAATAAAGGCAAGTTATCATTTCCTAATGTAATAATGCTTATTTATTCACATTGATTTTGAATTAATCTTGCATTATCTTGTAGCTTTGAGATTCAACGAAGTGATTGTATATTTTTACAATGACATTGTTAGGTGAGGCCAGAGCCAGACAGTTTGAACATAAAACAGATAGAAAATTTGGGGCCTGATACAACTGGTTTAAATGTTAAAGCCTTAATTCAGTTTTCTTTTACTTTCTAAATTATATAGTACATATATATCTTTGCTACAGAGGTGGAAGATATAAACTAGTTAGTTTGAAGAAATTACACAGTAAGAGATCCTCCTGATATTTACCACTTTAAAAAATATTAAGTACCATCCAAAATTGTGAAGGAGGGTTCAAAATTTAGACAAATAAACAAGAGAGGAACTGAGAAGACTGGAAAAAGAAAGAAAACCTAAAAGCACTTCTTAACATCACTAATAAACTGAGAATTTCAATGATTTTGAAAAAGAAAAAAAAAAAAAAGGAACCATGTAAAACAAAAATAAAGAAAAAATGAAAAAGAATAATTAAAATTCACAGATTTGAGAAACTTTCCAATATTTAGCGTGGAAGCAATTTACAAACTCTTGTGTCAATGCTAAATTGCTCTCAATATTTCAAGAAGAATTGAAATCGTGAATTCCCAGAAGGACAACATTCTTGATAACTGTTTCAGTTATTAGCCAATTATTAATGGTGCATGGG
This sequence comes from Octopus bimaculoides, assembly GCF_001194135.2. Taxonomy (NCBI): domain Eukaryota; kingdom Metazoa; phylum Mollusca; class Cephalopoda; order Octopoda; family Octopodidae; genus Octopus; species Octopus bimaculoides. The sequence continues at coordinate 46,574,648 of NC_068982.1, read as the reverse complement.
CAGACAATAATGATAATAATTGAATCTTCAAATGGAAAAACTGAACAAGTTTGTGCCGAGATTTTAGAATAAACATGCCGAGTGATTGCAAAGAATTATGAAGAGAAATTCAAAGAAAAGAAAAAGTAAAGAAATGAGAATGGGTCATTGTACTCAAGGTTACAAATTCAAATAGTTGTTGTTGTCATCAAGCATTTTATAGAATCTAAAAGGAAAATTCATATGGTCTTCTGAAGTATGGCTTCATTATATTAATACATGTAAAAATATACAAACTTCATCACATCATGAAAATGCATCTCTGAAAGAGATGTTATTCAAACATCATTAACAGGTTTTAATGAATCAAAATTTTACCATATTAATAAAGATTTTTCTCTCATATTTTAATGAGAGTCTTTTAAGCACTTTTTTTTTTTTTGCATCTATCACAATGGCATGATATTAAGGAACTAGACAGACTGTCACATGGTATCATTTAAAATCTTACGACAGATATGGAATTTTACACATAAGACTCATTTGGCACCACTCTCTCATAACCATGTTTACAATGAATTTTGGAAAATAATCAAATCTAGAGGGATTAAGTAAAATAAATAAAAAATTTTATTATTAAAGTGGTGTTTGCATAATATTTGAATTTAAACAAGGACTTTCCAAACTTTTCATATTAGGCAGTCTACTTTTTGGAAGTAAACATTTTTTTATGAAACATTAATTAAATTTTATCATTGCTTTTTTTGTTATTGTCGTCATTATAATGTTTGTTTTTCCATATTTGCATGAGTGAGACGAGAGTAAGTTGGGACAAATTTTTACAACTGGTACTGTTCCAGTCAGCAAAGACCACTGTTTCTAAGTGAGGTAATTTATCTTTGAGTCTACTGAACTAGTCCAGACATGCTTCATTGTGGACTGCAAACAAATATCACCATTAGGAAAGCCAGTTTTCAATGAGACATAAAATAGAAAATCATGCACACAGACACATACCCATTTGCATTATGTGTATGTGTGTGTGTGTGTGTGTGTGTGTGTGT
>NC_068982.1:46572586-46573559 GCF_001194135.2 Octopus bimaculoides | reverse complement strand
ATATATATATATATATATATATATATATATATATATATACACACATAAATATCTACATATGCATATATATATATATACATGTATACACACACACATGTATATACATATAACCGGCACTCTGGTGGTTATGACAGCGAGGGTTCCAGTTGACCCAATTTATGGAACAACCTGCTCATGAAATTAACACGCAAGTGGTTGAGCACTCCAGACATGTGTACTCTTAATGTAGTTCACAGAGATTCAGTGTGACACAATATGACAAGGCTGGCCCTATTGGATTACATTTTTGCCAGCTGAGTTGACTAGAGCAACATGAAGTAAAGTATCTTGCTGAAGGACACAACATACCATTAGGAATTAATCTCATAAATTTATGATTGTGAGTCGAATATCCTGACCACTAAACCATGTACCTTTCAACAAATAAACATACATATAAGTATACATATACTTATATACAAATATTCTATAATTATAAACATAATTATAATTAAGGGTCAGCTAATTGCGTCACCACATACTGAATTTAGAAATAGGAGTTAAAAATTCGTTTTCTACTACTGTAAGAATCTCCACGACAGTAACACTTTTTTTTACGTAGGCAAAGAGAAAGACAATGAATCAACACGACTCCGATTAGCCACAGACGCGTTTCGAGATTAAAGTGTTTTAATTACTTACTTCTCTCTTTAGTGTAGCATTTCCAATTATAAAATTTGAAAGTGCTAGGGTTAAATAGGCACACGATCGAGCGACATTGTGCAACAGATATCCAACCAACACTTCCAAAATTTACACAGCCGAATGTGAATACACTATTCATCCTCTTTGCCTACGTAAAAAAAAAGTGTGTTACTGTCGTAGAGATCCTTACAGTAGTAGAAAAGGAATTTTTAACTCCTATTTCTAAATTCGGTATGTGGTGAAGCAATTAGCTGACCCCTAATTATAATTAAGTTTATAATTATAGAAT
>NC_068982.1:46571187-46572576 GCF_001194135.2 Octopus bimaculoides | reverse complement strand
CTGACCCCTAATTATAATTAAGTTTATAATTATAGAATATTTGTATAATTTTACCTATAAAGGTTATTTTAACATACCGATCTACTTGGTAAAATTATTAATTAGAAATTATACTTATATAAGATGTTAAGTGCTGATCTCACCACCCTGAAGACAGAGGCTAGGTTTATGATAATGTTTATATGCATCCACTGCTGGTTGCATATTCTTGACTTTTTGCACACACTAACTGCCAACATTACAACTATTACATAATTCTGAGACCCCAGAAACAACTGTCAAACCTGAAATACCATGCCTTCCACCCTTAGTTTTCTGTATCTTTTGTACTACATGTAAATATATAAGTAACTATATGATTTTCATTTTCCGAATAGTTTCAGTTTTTGTTTCCCTATATTATTTACATGTATATTCTTTTATTCTTTTACTTGTTTCAATTATGTGACTGTAGCCATGCTGGACTGCCATCATTAAGGGATTTTCAGTCAAAGAAATCAACCCCAAGACTTATTCTTTGTAAGCCTAGTACTTATTCTGCTGGTCTCTTTTGCTGAACTGCTTAATTACAGGGACGCAAACACACCAATACAGGTTGTCAAGCAATGATGGTGGTGGTGGGGGTGGGGATCAAACACAGACAAAGATATACACATTAATACACACACACACATATATATATACATATAAGGTTTTGGTTGGCCTAAGAAGACACTTGCCTAAGGTGTCACACAGTGAGATTGAACCCGGAACCATGTGGTTGGGAAGCAAGCTTCTTACCACACAGCCATGCCTGTGTATATACATATGTATATTTTATATTATCAGGCCCAAACATGTTGATTTGTTCATTTGCATCATCATCTGACTTCTTAATCATAAAACCATGTCTGAGCCTGTTAGTGAAATACAATCAGCAAAATTAATGAACACTCAAATATCATATAATATGTCGCCAGTCATGTTCTTAATTGTACGAGAATTATCAGGTTTCAAATATATTTTGTGGACAAAACATTTGTTGAAACTGATCTGATTTGGCTTAACTTCACCACACCATACAGAAATGTCACAAAACAATTTGAAAAAATCTTCTCATTTAAACTGGCCACATCTGACTCAAATATTCTGTTTTATGTTCAAACTAACCAGGCCTGGCATCTCACACCTACTCCACAATGTCATTTTAAAAATAAACAATAACATCTTGAAGCTATGACACTATGCATGATTAAATCAAAACAATCATCATCATCATCATCATCGTTTAACGTCCGCTTTCCATGCTAGCATGGGTTGGACGATTTGACTGAGGACTGGTGAAACCGGATGGCAACACCAGGCTCCAATCTAAATTTGGCAGAGTTTCTACAGCTGGATGCCCTTGCT
>NC_068982.1:46569204-46571177 GCF_001194135.2 Octopus bimaculoides | reverse complement strand
CCAATCTAAATTTGGCAGAGTTTCTACAGCTGGATGCCCTTGCTAACGCCAACCACTCAGAGAGTGTAGTAGGTGCTTTTACGTGTCACCTGCACGAAGGCCATGTCATTCTAAATCTAAACAATCACATCACCAAAATCTTGAGGCTACGTGATAATACATGATTAATTAAAAACAAAGTGAATAAGTATTACATTGACAGAGCAATCCGAATGCTAAAAGTGTTAACTCTTTAGCATTGAAACCAGCCATATCCAGCCAAAATAATCTGTCTGTGATATCTTCAAACTGGCCTGATACGGTTTTTCACACTTACCCTACAATAGTATTCTAACAATAAACAATCACGTCACTGAAATCTCAAAGCTACTAAGTAAGGCATGACTAATTTATACCAATGTGAATAAATAAGCATTACATTTCAAAGAATAATCTGAATGCTAAAGGATGAAATAATAGCATTCTAAGGCAGATGTTCTTGGTATCCTAGAACTAAAGAGAGCCTAAACATGCTAGTATTAAAACAGTTAATTGACAAATGGTTCCATCCCTATTTTGTTGTTGGGCCACAAGGAACGATGGTTATCTTGGTACAAAAACAAGAATTGCTGGGATTGTGTATTTCACAGGGTGACATATAAATCTTCAACTTTTGGCATAAGGCAGCAATGTTTAAAGGGAGGGTGTTAGTCAGTCACATCACCTCCATTACTTGACTGGTACATTATTTTATCAGCCCTGGAAGGATGAAAGGCAAAACTGTTATCAGCAGGAATTGAACCCAGACAACAAAGGGCCAGAACAAACTGCTGCTAAGTAGATATACCTAAAATGCTTACAATAACAATTGAACATTTGGTGTTCAAAACCTTAACCTAGCTCTTTGAGCCATAAGTCAAAGTATGCTCATCTTTCCAAACTAGAGGTAGAGCAGTCGGGTGCATCAAGAATTGAAATGCATGTTTATGGCTCATATGTTTAATTTTACTTTGGTATTATGCAGCTGTTGTTCTGAAAATGTATGATGAAATTTAAGCTGTAACCAGACAATCCTTTCCTTTAGGCACAGAGTTATAAGTGTACCTCATTTTTTAGGGCATAGTATAGGGGAGATTTGGTTGCTATTTGTAGCAGATCAACTGGACAGATACAGAATCTCTTATCAGTATTATATTATATTTCCAAACAAAAACGTTACTTCCTAAGATATAATTAAATATTAGAAGGCATTTCCTTCAATGCTTAATTGTTGTTGCCAATTCAATAATAATAATAATTATCATTATTATTATTTTTTTCAAATTTTTGCCATAAGGGCAGGTGGGGATGAGTCAATTACATCAATCCCAGTGTTCAACTGGTACTCCTTTTATCGACTGCAAAAGGATGAAGGGCAAAGTCGACCTCAGAACAGTGATGGGCAAAATACTGTTAACCATTTCGTCCAGTGTGCTAACAATTCTGCCGGCTTGCCACCTTAACAATAATAATAATAATTAAAAAAATGATAATAATAATAATACTGGTTTCAAATTTTGGTACAAGGCCAGCAGCTTTGAGGGAGGCGGTTACTTGATAATATTAACCCCAGAGTTCCATTGGTACTTATTTTATCAATCCTGCAAGGATGAAAGGCAAAGTCAATCTTGACGGAATTTGAACTCACAATATAAAGATGGACAAAATGCTGCCAAGCATTTCGCCCAATAGGCTAATGATTCTGTCAGCTTGCTACCTTAGTAATAATAATAATAATAATAATCCTTTCTACTATAGGCACAAGGCCTGAAATTTGGGGGGAGGGTTATGTTAATTACATTGACCCCAGTGTGTTTCATTGGTCATTAATTTATAGACCCCGAAAGGATGAAAAGCAAAGTCGACCCCAGTGGAATGTGAACTGAAAACACAAAGACAGACAAAATGCCAATGATTTCAAACTTTGGCAGAAAGCCACCATGTTTGAGGGAGGG
>NC_068982.1:46565390-46569140 GCF_001194135.2 Octopus bimaculoides | reverse complement strand
GCAAGTGTCTTCTACTATAGGACAGGCAAAACTAACCTCAGTGGAATTTGAACTCAGAACATAAAGCTGCCTCCTCCTTCTCCTACTATAGGCAAAAGGCTAGAAACTTTGGGGAAGAGAACTAGTGAATTACATCGACCTCCAATATATTAATCCCATACAGATGAAAGGCAAAGCTGACCTCAGTGGAATTTGAACCCAGAACTTAAAGCCTGAAGAAACGCTGCTAAGTATTTTATCCACTAAGCATTTCAACTATACCAAAGTAATGAAATATGTAACAGAAAAAAAAAAAAAACAGAGCTGGATGATTTTCCTGTTGCTGTGTGTGCAGGATAACAAAGGGCTGCAGTGGTTGGCAAGTCATGAAATTTGCCTAACACATGCTTAAATGATGACAATGATGATGACAACGATGGTGATAATGAAGATGATGATTTGAAAGAATTGAAATTTTTTTCTGATGAACAGAAATGGAAATAAGTGAATTGTGTGTGTGTGTGTATCACAACACTCCACTGTATCACTTCTCTATCCAATCAAGAACTACTAACATGGTTATTAGTACATAAAAGATGCTTTCTTTCTTTCTTTCTTGTTTTGCAAATATTTGAGAATTACAATAAGGGAAACAAGTGCCACTTAAAAAGCACCTGTGCCAGTGCTAAATAAATGCACCTGTGTCGGTGGCATGTAAAAAGCACCCAGCATACTCTGTTAAGCAGTCGGCATTGGGAAGGGCATCCAACCGTAGAAGCCATGCCACAACAGACAGTTGGAGTCTGAACAGCTCCCTGCTAGTCAGCCCTATGTCAAACCATCCAACCCATGCCAGCATGGAAAGACGATGCTAATCCCAGAGAGTAGGTAGCTCCATAGATCTAACAAACAATTCCCTTGTTATTGAAGCTGACGAGAGGTGAAATCACTTACAGTACAAACGAAAGAGTAGAAAGTGAGCAAACAAAACTAATGGAGCAAATGACAGGGAGTTATACTAGAATCAATTACCTTGCAGGAGAGTCAAGACCAGTGTTCAGCAACTGGTATGCCACGGCACACTGGTGTGCCATGAAATGATGCTAGGTGTGCTGCAGTGTGACCTGATATATTGATGTAGTAGTATATAATGTAAACATGTAGTATAAGCATTCAAACATCACCACTACCTTTCCAAATCCTGCTGCATTTCACATGGAATTTTTGGCCCTTCAAAGCTGTCTTGGTGTATAAGTTGACCTACCTTTTTAACCATAAAGTTTTCTCTAGCAAATGTGACTGGTATACTGGAAAATATGGTACCGAAGTGATTCCAGGAATGTGGAGAATTTCCACTCAAAACACAATCCCCCCCCCCCAAAAAAGATACCACAAGGCATCAGTGCCCTAACAATTCCACCCGTTTTGAAGGGGTACTTTATTTATTGATCCCAAATGGATGAAAGCAAGAGATAGGATTAAGGAAAGTTGATTACAGCTGGATATTATCTCAGAGCACAGCAAGATGGAGTAAAAACAACAAAACATCTTAAATGTTGTTCTAACAAAGTTTCCAACTAGCCATCTTAATATAATTGATATCATTGTGACAGAGTGGAAAAATCAAGAGAGGAGTGGACATAAAGCCTAGCGGTATTAGTTATGTTGATTTTATGATTAAACTGATCATGACTGACTTTGAATTTCATCAGTCTAGGGTTGATAAAACAAGTATCACTCAAATTCTTTTAATCAACTTGCCCTTCCACAAAATGTGTCCATGTTAAAAATTCTTATCAATGCTAATTAAATATGTCTGAGACCAGTTCTTTTACTGGTTTCTGTCAGTGAACTGTGGTCACACTGAGACACCATTTTTAACCCTTTAGCATTTAATCCAGCCATATCAAGCCCAAATATTCCACCTGTTTTATGTTAGAACTGACCAGATCCAACCCTTCATACCTACCCAACAAAGTCATTTCAAAAGTATACAAACACACCATTGAAACTTTGAAGCTACAAAATAATGCATGATTAATTCAATATATCATGAATAAATAAGCAATACATTTGACAAAGAAATCTAGATGGTTAAGGGTTCAATTGAACATAATGACCTCAGTGGAAGCACAATGGCCCAGTGGTTATGGCAGTGGACTCGCGGTCATAGGATCGCGGTTTCAATTCCCAGACCGGGCATTGTGAGTGTTTATTGAGCGAAACCACCTAAAGCTCCACGAGGCTCCGGCAGGGGATGGTGGCGAACCCTGCTGTACTCTTCCACCACAACTTTCTTCCTGTTTCTGTTGTGCCTGTATTTTAAAGGGCCAGCCTTGTCACACTGTGTCACGCTGAATATCCTCGAGAACTACGCTAAGTGTCTGTGGAGTGCTCAGCCACTTGCACGTTAATTTCACGAGCAGGCTATTCCGTTGATTGGATCAACAGGAACCCTTGACATCGTAAGCGACGGAGTGCCAACAACAATGACCTCAATATTATAATTCAGTTATCCTCTTCCTATAGCTGGAGTCTCTTTTTAGGTCTTATGTTATGTGTTGACTATACAGGATCAATTAGCCTGGTGTTTATCTTAGTTTCTGTAGTGTATAAATAACAGAGTACAAAACTGCCCACCACCCCTGAATGAGATGCCAGACTGTAGCAGAGTTAAGACCCCAGTTGTTGCTGGTATTCATTTGAAAGTGAGTAGACTGGAGGGATATGAAATGAATTGTTTTGCTCAAGAACACAACACACCCTCCAATCTGGGACTCAAAACCAAGACCTTATGGTTGTGGGCCTGACACCTTAAACATTACACCAGGCACTTTCATTGCCAGAATATGAAAGTTAAACCAAACCCCACTATGCTTCAGCTCTTAATAATATATTGTGGTTAACAATTGTTCAAAATTATAATCTTATTGTTATAAAATAAAAAACAAAAGTAAGCAAAGACATTGTATGTTGTAGTATGATGTGAGAAAAAGGAAGAGGTATAAACGTTTCATACAAAGCCTTTAAGAGAGAAAAGACTAAAAAAAAAACAGAAAAGAGAGAGAGAGAGAGAGAAAGTTATATGTGCATAATAAATAGAATTGAGTAGTGTGTGTGAGTGTGGTTTTAATACAAGAGAGTAGAATGGAATGAGAAATTGTAGGTCATGTGCAGAAAGAAATAAGGAAAGGCAATAGATTGCAGAGGGTCAGTTGAGTGATAGTTGTGAGTGACAGTATGTGATGAGTAGACAAGGTAGGAGAGAGGGAGAGGGAGAGGGAGAGAGAGAGAGAGAGAGAGAGAGAGAGAGAGAGGGGGAGAGTTGAGAGACAGAGAGAATGCAACATTTGGTATGCATGAGTGAGTGATCAGAACAAGGTTGTGTGAACAGAGCAGCATGTATATGCGACTGGTTGAGGGGAAAATTCTGATGGTGTCAATGTGCATATTCCTATTACTAAGGGTGGGATCAGAGGAAAGCTAATCAATTATTGATTCTACCAGGAAGTGGATGACCTCAACTGGAAAACCAATAGCTGTTCCTGGATGAAACAGGTGATATGCAGCCATGGTGTTGGAGAAATTCACAGATAACAAAATGATGGTAGGAATGACATGGAGAATTAAGATGGTTTGCAACAGGTTTGAGATCTGGTGCTATTTCATCAGGCAGAAATTATGAAAAAGATAGTTCTTGGACCAATCTGCAAGTCTTTGAACAATTTTTCCTATATATATATATATATATATATATATATATAGGAATGT
>NC_068982.1:46560898-46564979 GCF_001194135.2 Octopus bimaculoides | reverse complement strand
ATATATATATATATATATATATATATATATATACAGCTTTGATATTGGCATCTAATGCAATAAATTATTCAGAAACTTGGAACTATTCAGTGTGATAATATTCTGAACAAAATAAAAAATGTAAATTAAAAATAAATAAATAAACAAGCATGAGCAGATGATCCAGGTTGGGTGCAGCATGGAAGGAAGGAAGTGGGTCAGGAGGTCATGCATGCTGTCATCTTGACAAAATGTGGTCGATAGCAGGGTTGGTTTGAGAGAAATGAAACTGTGGAAGAAGTTGGATGTTAAGGGAGAAGAATATTGGCTGGTGCTTGGGGCAGGAGAGCAGAAATACAGGGAACAGCTAGGGTGCATCAATAGTTTGTTAGAGTAACCATACAGGAGAGAAAAGTGAATCAGTTGATAGGACATAACCACAAATCAGAGACTCAGAGTTAAATCTGAGAAAGGGGTAGTTGATTTAGTGTGAACATGAAAGGAAAAGGGGGAATTTCAGGCATGAATAAAAGTTAGAAGGTTTGTAAAAAAAATAGTGGAGGAGGTGGTTACTGGAGATGGAGATTCTCAAAGAATCGACAAAGTTATAGAAGGTGAATGCCAAAGGAGAGTAGAAAGGATTAACAAAGGAAATGAAGAAGATGGGCTGTTTGCAGGTAAAGGAAATGTAGCTGATACAACTGTTGATATAACAAACTGTATTTGTTTTAAGATGGGGTTCAGTGAAGATATGAACTTCAACACAACCAACAAACAGATAAATATAGCTTTAGGGTCAATTCTGATGTTCATAATCACTAGAAAAAGAGAACGAGTCGAAGGTAATGGTGAGTTTGCCAGGGCTGAGAAAATTGACTGTACTTGGTTAAAATGTGATACAATGACCTTGGAAGAATTTGAAGTGTAGGAGAGGATTCACATTGTCAGAAGGAATGACAGTGTAGAGGGATTTAATGTCCATGACAAAATGGTAGCTAAGTAGGAGTCAGAGGTGAAGAAGGGGTTGTAGATGCATAAGATGTAGTTGGTGTCCTGGATTTGGGAAGGTTGCTACCAAAACCAACAACAGCTGGTCAAGGTATTTAGAGATGAGATAGGTAGGGCTGTTTATAGAAACAGAGAGGGGTGATGAGAGATGTCCACCCAATAGATCTTAGAGAGAGAGAGAGAGTAGATAGCGGAGGTTCTTGATGTGCAAAAGTCAAGACTTATAATAGTGAGAGGAAAGAGAGAGAAGGTAGTTGACATATTGAGGTCGAGTTTAGCCTATGGTTGATAAGCAATTTAAGTAGAACGCCAAGTTGCTATGTTGCCAGAGTGCTTCAACCCTTTAAATGTCTTCTTGCTGTACATCACATCATTCATGGACGTTGACTCCAACTCAAGTTTCTGTGGCTAGTCTTGGGTCCGCTGCACAGTTTGCTAGCCCACGTTCAGGATGTTTTTATGACACACCACTTATATGGATGGTAGTTGGCCCACAATGAACTTGTCTGTCCTTTGACAGGTCTTGTTTTCAGTCCTGCAGAGCGTCCACAACACCTTTCTCACCTGCCAACCCAGGTGATGGAACCAGTTAAGTCACCAACCACCTGACTTTGAAACAGGTAGTACTGGATTATATGGTAGCAGTAGCAGGATTTTCCTGACCTGACCTAACTTGAAATGTCAGTATGCCACTATGTCACACCAGGAAAGTGGCATTCTTACATATACATATACACACATCAAGTTATATGACACTGAAAGGTCTGGAAACCTTTTTCAGCCACTATGAAAATCTCCTGCATTCTTACAGAAGCTAAACTGTCATGACTTTATCTTGTCAATGGGCATATTGTATGAGAATGAAAGTGAGTCTGATGTGTACACAACTCTTTCTCACTTCAACCTATTTGCATTTAAACCAGCCATATTCAGCCCAAATATCCTACCAGCATTTTTGTTCAAATGATCAGATGTGGCCTATTACACTTACCCTACAATGTCATTCTAAAAATAAGCAATCACATTATCAAAATTTCAAAGCTATAAGATAATGCACAATTAATTCAAAACAATGTGAATAAAGAAGCAGTATAGTTGACAGAATAATCTGAATAACAAAGGGTTAAAAAAAAAACCTTGTCCACATCAAAACAGTGTGTGTGAGCAGTGTGATGTCTCATTCTGTGGGGCCCATTTTTTTTTTTTTTGATTACCACACTGAGAAGAATCTTTAAATACACTGTAAAATTCCTAGTATGAAAAATGACGGAGTGACTGAATGGCCTAATACCAGTACACAGCACAGACTGTCAGTATTAAATCTATCTGTAAGGGGTTAAAATATGTCTGGTATGGAAGATTGCAAGTCGGGTAGTATAAGCAAGAGCAGTCACAGTTTTCTGTTATCACCCTCATGTGACTGTGTTTCTTGTTAAGCACTGTATAGCCAGCTACAATCTTCAGTGAGTACTAATAGCTAAATCTTTGGTTAACATGCAGTTTAGTGTCATAAAAAAGTGAAAGTAAATTGTGCTAGAAACCAGAAGTGATGACAGTGAAACCTTTTAATTTCATTATATTTATATAACATGAAAATAGTATACAGTATGTATACTTTGCCCTTATATGATCATACAGATATCACATAAAGCATTGTCATCTGAATTCCATCTTGGAGAACATCTACTAGCCTTTGACAGATTGTGTATGGGATGCTCATATCATAGGATGAATAAAATTCATATGCTACAGAACTTCCCAACTATAAACAGGGTGGCCCAAAAGTAGTTTTACAGTTAGTCATCTATCTCTTTTGCATTCACAGATTAACAATTTAGATCTTAATTATAAAAAAATATGAAACCATTATTCTATGCTAATTTGTATAATAAATAATAGGATGGTAAGATAAAAATTTAAATGTAATAAAATGTTTTAAAAGAAATTTGAAGTGCCTACGTGATAACTGTAAACCTACTCTTGGGCCACCCTGTATGTGTGGTCTAAACTCACATCGGAAGTTCATCTATCAAATATCAAATGCGTTTTCTCTATGGCTTTTATTAGTGTTGCTGAGTATTTTACGATGAAGCATTATACCTTAGCTGCTATTTCTGGAATGTTCATGCTACCACTAGAAAATATATAACTAGGTGCCTGTGTTTATGAAATTATGGGTGTCACTATGGTCACCACTAGTACAATTAACTTTCATTTATTTTCGCCATGTAAAAAGCACCCAGCACAAGTGGTTGGCATTAAGAAGGGTATCCAGCTGTAGAAACCATGTCAAAACAGACAATTGGAGCCTTGACAGTTGTCCGGCTGGCCAGCCCCTGTCAAACCGTCCACCCCATGCCAGCATGGAAAATGGATCTTAAATGATGATGATGATAAAGTGCATGTTAATCAAAACTTCTTGGAGCCACAATGGAAGACCTTTCACTGCAGCAGTGAGAATATCACATATTTGTTACAATGAAATATCGATACTTTCATAGATTAAGGTGCATGAAAGTTGTAGTAAAGGTGCGAGCAGTCATGGTTTTCTCATCCCCTGCATGGTTGCATTCCCTCCAGGAGTCTCTGGTTGAAGTCGTGGTCTTTATTGATCACCAACAGACGAACATTAGATACTTCATATCAAATTTGATGGACAAATTACCACCATGTAATTTACATATATGTATACACACACATACTGTGTATATATAAATATATATATATATATACCATTTCATCATGCTGAACTTTTAATCTCTACACATCTTTTTCCTCTTAACCCTTTCTGTCGAAGAGCGTAGGATCAAAACATAAAAAACTTTCTATATTTAAGAGATGAAAAATTATGTACATTATTTACATTTGACGGATATTTGTCCTCATCTTCTTTGTTATTGACACAAGGTTTTGGCTGATATACCCTCCAGCCTTCTTCAGGTGTCTTGGAGGAAATTTCGAACCTGGATTCTCATTCCTAAGGTATTTTTCAATGTTATTATTATTATTATTATTATTATTATTATTATTATTCAAGTCACTGTTTGGAATCGAACCTGAATAATAATAATAATAATAATAATAGTAATAATAA
>NC_068982.1:46556983-46560661 GCF_001194135.2 Octopus bimaculoides | reverse complement strand
TATATATATTATACATGCAGATACACAAGTGTGTGTGTGTGTGTGTGTTTATATTATACCTGCACATATACACGTGTGTTTATACATATATATATATATTATAATGGGGGAGGCCGGTTTATGGTCTCCCCGGCCTCCCCCATTATAATATTAACTGCTCTACATCTTAGAATGTGTTTCTCCTCGGATTTATGTATTTCTACAAACGATATATATATATATATATATATATATATATTCTAAGCACATTATATATATACTACAAACATGCATAGAATACACATGGGCGTATATTCACACACAAGCATACTATACACGTGTGTATACACACACGCATACTATACCTATGGGTGTATATATACACACACATGCATACTAAACACGTGTGTGTATACACACAAACATGCACAATCACAATATATACAAACACGATATATGCACAAGCACACTAAACACACACGCATATACATATTTTATTTTATATAAAATAGACATTATTTAGTCACAAGCGCACACGCATGCAATAAACATAGTGCATAGTATTTCATGTAAAATAGAATACGAAACTTCCATCTCTTGAAAAAAAAATTGAAAAGAAATAGATTAAATACTATATTCTTGTGGCAAATAAAAGAAATAATTATTTAATAACTGATCCAGTGGAGTCAAGTTAAACGGGAAAATAATCTTGATAATCTATATTATAAACCACTGGAAAGTTTGCTCTGTTTCAATAATTACATCCGAGTTGTTTCATTGTCTATCTATTTCTCAAGTTGTTAATTATATTCCTCCTTTTTTATACTCTTCCTCGTCAAGTATACCCACGGCTCTATTTCTGCATCTTTTCTTCCTCTTTTTTTTTCTCTTCCTTTCATACTTCTGTTATTCTTATATACTTAAATATTTTCTCCTCTTCTGTCTTTTTTCACAGTAATTCCATTCACCAATGGACGACTTCAGGAATATGTTAATCCCTTTTTGTAGTTTGTGACCTCCATCCGCTACACAATCTGAATCCCTAGGTAGTTGTTAGGTCTTTGTGGGAGGGGTCATAAAGGCAGGCGTTAATCCACAATGAGCCTGCAGTTGCTTAAACATTTCTGTCTCTCGTATCCTTCCATTGCTCCCTTCCTTCTCATCTCCTCTTCCGATTTGCTTTCTGACCTCTTTCTCTGCCTACTTGATTACTTCTACATTCCTCTCTATCTCCCTGACTAAAATCCTTTATCACCTTCATTCTTCCTTTGTTTAACGTACTACCCACACCCCACCTCTCTCTAATAAGCGAGTATACACAGATATAACATGCATGTGTGTGTATACATAGCTATAACTCGTGTGTGTGTTATGTGTGTTTGTTTTTATGTTCAGTTATAAAAAAACGATTCATATTAATCTGATGGATTACTCTCTACTTTTGTGGAGTACAAATTTATTATTTCTATACAATAATGTTGTTGACAGTGACTTCGAAGTTTCAGTCAGCTACACACACACAGTCGATTATTATTTCTTTCCATTCTCTACCCAACGAGTACACACACGTACACGTGTATGTGTGTTGAAGTAATGAAAACAAATGAATTCAAACAATGAATACGCGATCGAAATAAAAATTAGAACGTGCCAGACAAAGCAGGACAGAATATAACATATATGTGATAAAACGCATGACAAATTAACTATAAGAATTAAATATACAATCAAATATTAAGTAAAATCCTATGAATTCAATAAAGGAAGGAGAATAATATTTTTAAAAATATCAAGTAATTAACAATAACATAACAAAACATAATAAATGTGGATACGATTTTTCTCATACGATTGCTAATATTTTGATAACTAACAGCATTTTGGAAAGCATAAATGTTACATAATCACTATAATATATCCAAGGTTTTCTTCCTTTGTGTGAAACCATTGAGGGAGCTTTTCTATGTGGACACTTCGACTGCTAGAAATACCGTGAACATTTCTGTACTGTCTTTAAAAAAAAGGTGGGGGGGGGGGATAATATTCGAGGTAGTTGTAGATATAGCATGTCCAAATAAAAGCGAGATGGTTACGCCTGGAATATTTTTGGTGGTAGAACTACTGGATCAGGGCTGATATGGGTCTAAATAACAACTATTGCACCAATAAATGACATTATCGTACTACTACACTATAGTTACTGCATATTAAGACAACAATAATGTATATATTCCATATATATGAAATAATAGCCAAATCTACTCCCTACCAAATCACAACCTATCTTTTTTTTTAAAAAAAAGGAAAACTAGTGATACAGTGGATGAGAAGACTTAGATAAGCCTTATACTATGTTTGAATAATAATAATAATTTTATCTACTACAGGTACAAGGATTGAAATTTTGCGGAAGAGGGCTAGTCAATTAGATCGACTCCAGTACTAAGACTGATACTTTATTTTATCGATTCCGAAAGGATGAAAAACAAAGTGGAACTCGGCGGAATAATAATAAAAGCAACAATAATGATGATAATGATACAAAATAAACGGATGTTTAAAAGCTGCATCATCTTAAAATCATAGATTTGGTGGATTAAGAGCGACCTAGGGTTAAACAAAAACAATAACAAAATGAATACCTTTAATTGGGAGAGGGAGAATACGTGAGAGTAAAAGAAAGAATGTGAAAGAAAAATACCTCTGTTTTTTGCCGGTACTCGTCGATCCCTGGGCATTTGATAGTAAGTTGCTAATGAGAAAGATATCGGTCGGCTTCACACAGTTTCTGAGAATTTGCCAGCATTGGCACCAAACAATAGCCAAACAGTGACAGTATCGCTTCGCGCCGATACTTCCGGTAAGATCACTGACTGCTTCCTCGGTCAAAACCGGTAAATCTCGGTGGACACCGCACTTTGTCGGAAATATCCGGCATTGCTCGTAAGGTTGTTGAAAATAAAATCACGAGTATTTTATTTAGTTTTTAGAAATATTTCTAATCTTTTACTATAAACATACACACGTGTGTGTCTGTCTGTGTTCGTGCATGTGTGTATGTGTATGTTCGTGCATGTGTGTGTGTATCCGTGCATGCGCATGTTCGCGAAGCGTGTGTACATTCGCGAATGTATATGGATTTGCATACACCTGTGTGTGTGTGCGTGCTTGTATTTGTGTTCGTGCATATGTACGTGAATGAATCTTGGTGTGTGTGTGTGTGTGCGAGTGTATATGAGTATGTTCGTGCATCTCTGAATTTGCTTATATACCTATGTGCGTGCTTGCATCCGTAGTCATGTGTGTATTAATTTGCGTATACCCACTGCCTATTCCTATACGCAGGCATATTATGAGCTTACATTTGTCAATGAGTGAGTGCACGTGTGTTTGTATTTGTATATGCGTACAAGCTTGTCATTGCATTGCTCTATGAATGTCTATTTGTATTTAATGCATAGGTGCACCAGGCAATTGGTAATGACTTCCTCTTTTCCCCCCACACTTTCTCGCAATTTTTTTTTTTTTTTTTCCCCCAAAAACCCCCGTTTTCGGATAAGGAGATTCCGGGAAATTGCCAAAAATCGGCATTTTGAAATTTCTTCACCCCACCCAATTTCTTCATTTTTCACTTTTTCCCCTAACCCTAACCTTAACCCTAAAACCCTAACCCTAAAACCTTCACCCTAAAATCCTAAC
>NC_068982.1:46551988-46553785 GCF_001194135.2 Octopus bimaculoides | reverse complement strand
CTTCTGAGGATATTCACGTAAATAATTTTTTTCATTTAATCCCCATTTTAATTTTCGTAAAAGTTTCCAAGTACCAATGAGGCTTTTTGGCACATCTTCAATTTTCCCCATTCATGAGAGGCGCCCAGCCATCAGTCATCTGAGAGTCCATCTACAGAATGTCCTCAAATTTCTATGCAGCATATTTTACTTTTTTTTTCTTCAAGTATATAAGCAACAATTTAATTCCCGAGCAACGCCGGGTGCCTCTGCTAGTATATATATATATATATATATATATATATATATATAATACCTAGTCATGAGGCACCTAGAAACAATCTTTACCGTAACCCATTCTCCCTATACATAGAAAATAACTGGAAGAGATATCCAGATGACTCCTTTATTCTTTCACACTCATTCTATGCACATTTCGGATCTCGTCTTGTGCTAAACGCTCACTGGGTTTTTAAAGTTACCTTCTTTCTATATTTATTTTTATGCCTTTTATTTTCTAATACTTTTGTCTTTAGTTATTGACTTTTCTATTCAATTGGACTCACCATTGTGTTGCGGCTGACTTTGGAATTCTGTGCGGCATTGTAAACTTCATTGAGGTAACCGCAGCCTGATGATTAGTTACGCTGAGAAGAGTTTATTGAGTAACTGGGATAATGAACTACAACTAATTACGTAACATATGTAGCTTACATTTTACCCTTTCTACTCTCTGAATTTGGAATGTTATTCACATTTTTAGCAGCAGTAGGTGTTAAAAGTGAGCTGCATAGAAACTATCGGCTTATGGAATTTCTTTGCAGCTTCGATATGGGAAAAAGTGTGTAACTCTAGACGCCAATAAGTTGTTATTGTATCTTATCGTATATAGTAAACCTTAGGTTCTCAATACTAGCCGCCTATTGCTTAAAGCTTCCAAACTTCCTACGCGCACCGACTTGAAATTTTACCCGAAGGAATCGACCTCAGTACTTACGTTTTAAGCTCGGTACCTGTTCTATCAGTTTCTCTTGCCGAACCGTTAGGTTACAAGGACGTAAACACACCAACACAAGTGATGGGGGTAGTGAGACAAACACAGACCCACACACACAGATATATATACATGTATATGTACGATGGGCTTTTTTCAGTTTCCGTTTACCAAATCCACTCACAAGGCTTTGGTCGACCCGTGGCTATAGTAGAAGACACTTGCCTAAAGTGCCATGCAATGGGACTTAACCCGGAACCATGTAGTAGGGAAGTAATCTTCTTACCTCGCAGCCACTCATATATATGTATGTGTGTATGTGTATGTGTGTGTGTAGTATGTATATAAATATCTATTTATGTATGTATATATATATATATATATATATATATATATATATATATATATATATGTATGTATATGTATGTATGTATGTATGTATGTATGTATGTATGTATGTATCTATATATATATAGACAAAATATGCACTCAAATATTTGTCAATACAGTGGGTAATTAATCGAAATATATATCCATTACGGCCGATCATACCCTTCAGTTTCGTCCAAGGTGGGTCAACAGAATGTTTAATAACAACCCGATTATGTGTCCCTGTTGACTGACATGGAAGAAAAGCAGCTAACTCTGAAGAGTGTAGTTTTATATAATCGAGCTGCTAGCTAACACCCCGTCGAACCTCCATTACGAAACTGCTTAACAAGATAGCCCGTAATGGATATATAATACTGTACACTTTGATTAATATGTGTGTGTGTGTTTGTATGTGTGTGTGTGTGTGTGTGTGTGTGTGTGTGTGTGTGTGT
>NC_068982.1:46544704-46551598 GCF_001194135.2 Octopus bimaculoides | reverse complement strand
TGTATGTGTGTGTGTGTGTGTGTGTGTGTGTGTGTGTGCTCGCGCTTCTGAGTGTGTGTGTGCGTATTTATGTGGGTGTTTTTGTGTCGTTGTTTGTCCCTACAACATCGCTTGACAACCGATGTTGGTGCGTTTATGTTCCCGTAAATTAGTGGTTCGGCATAAGAGACTGATAGAATAAGTACTAGGCTTACAAAGAACAAGTCCTGGAGTTGGTTTCTTCGACTGAAACCCTTAAAGACGGTGCTCCAGCATGGCTGCAGTCAAATGACTGAAACAAGTAAAAGAGTAAAAGAATCACTCAAAGGCCAAGGTGTTTGATTAGGAATAAGAGCCAATGCACGAAACTCTCGGCCCTTCAGTCACTCTGTAATTTCTACTCTTATTAATAACACACACACACACACACACACGTAAAGAGGTATAACTACACGACCGTGCTTTCCACACCGATTTTGTTTCCTCATAACTTTCAGGAAAATGAATATTCTTATAATGGAATTTTCTATAAGTATGTCTCAGATGATATAGATTACGATTATATCGGAATTTGTTCTGAAAATTGTTTTTGAGTTAAGTGAGAATAGTTTCGGGTAATTCTCACGCCACGAATTTGTTTCCGCGTATCTTTCAGTGAAATGGTAATTTTCTTAGTGAAATTTTCTACAGATAACTTTCAGATGGTGTATTTCCTGATTATAACGGAATTTAATGTGTAAAAAAACAGACAAATAATGTGGGAGGAGGGTGCTGATATTTCATGCATCTCGACTTTGTTTCCTCATAGCTTTGATGATGTTAATTAGAATTATGCTGAAAAAAAAATTACTTTTGGGAACTAATTTATATTTTCCATTCTGGAATTTCTTAAATGAATATCGTTTTAATAAAATGGAATTTTTCCAGAGACACCGGAGTAACTTGATAAGAATAAATAAATAAATAAATAAAAAATAAAGCAAGGATCAGAGATTAATTTTTTGGCATGGCTGTTAGGTATTCTATAGGCATGAACATTTTTATTTTCTAAAAAAATATTCATTTAATAAATTACAGAGGAGGGAGGATGAAACAGTCCTTAATGACTATATTTTTCCAGCATAAGGTATGGTTCCAGTGTTTAGTCCCACAACATGATACCTTGGCCAAGTGTCTTCTGCTACAGTCTCGGGCCGACCAAAACCTTGTTAGTGGATTTGGTAGATGGAAACTGAAAGAAGCCCGTAGTATATATATATGTGTGTGGGGGGGGGGGCGTGTGCGCATGTAAAATTTGTACCAGTTGGGCACTGGGGTTAATCTAATTGACTAGCCCCTCGAAACTGCTGGTCTTGTACCAAAATTGGAAACCGATATTAATCACTTCTACTCTCAGCTGATTTCCACCGCTACATTACGGGGGCACAAACAAACCATCACGGTTGTCAAACACTCGTGGCAGAGAACAAACGCAATACAAACACAAAGACATATAACGTATAGTTATATACACTTATGTACCTGACGGGCTTCTTTCAGTTTCCGTCTGTCAAATCCATTCACAAGGCTTTGGTTGGTCCAGGGCTATAATAGATGATACTTATCCAAGGTACCATGCAATGTACCTGAAACCGAGAAAGCAAGCTTTTAAACCATACAACCACTTCAAATACAAAAACATCATTTTGACCTGAATACTACCCTCAATTTATCTCACCTTCATAATTACAAAAATATAATTTTCATAATTACAAAAATATAATTTTCCAAATTGCACAGTCAAACTCTAAGATATTATGACTCGTATCCAATTGGAATATTATAGCATTGACAAAGGCAGCGAGCTGGCGGAATCGTTAGCATACCGGGTAATTTCGTCCATTCTCAAGCGCTGAGTCCAAAATCCACCGAGGTCGACTTTGCCTTTCATCCTTTTGGGGTCGATAAATTAAGTACCAGTGAATCGGCTAATCCCCTCCCGCAAAATTTCAGGCCTTGTGCCTTTAGTAGAAAAGAATCATTAGCATGCCAGCTAAAATGCTTTGCGTCATTTCCTCTATTCTCACACGCTGAGTTCAAATTCCGCTAAGGTCGACTTTGCTTTTCATCTTTTCGGCGTCGATAAAATAAGTACCAGTTGAAAACTGGGGTCGATCTTATCGACTTACCCCCTCCCTCAAAGTTGCTGGCTTTGTGCCCAGATGTGAAACCAATATTATAACATTGAATAAATAAGAAATAGATTACCCAGTTTCAGAAAGAGTCTATAACAGAATGAAAGGACGAACCCAGATGCATCAGAGAAAGGAACTTTAGCCTCAGTGTATGATAAGTTTATTTTTGCATGATAACACAAACAGTTTGTTTGTGTATTCGAGCGAAACCAATTCTCTGTGCGAGGATAAACCCTAAAAAGTCCATATCCATAGCCACTAACATAGTTATATGAGTCTGATATAATTTCGAATGTTTTCATATTTTGTATAACGCCGTAAAAGTCTATAAAGTCATAAATAGAGAGTGAATAAGTGGCAGTAGCAGATTTTAAATCTCTCTCTCTCTTTATCACACATGTATACATGAATACATACATACATATACATGCGGGTAAACAGACGCACACATACACTCATATGCACAAAAGCGCATATATATAATGTGTATACTTTGTTATGTACCTAGGTATACATGATCTGGTTTCAATTCTTAGACCGGGTGGTGCGTTGTGTACTTGAGCAAAACACTTTATTTGACGTTGCTTTGCAGTCACTTCAACGCCTGCTGCATGGTACACTTTGCACCTGTTCAGGCAAACATCGATTTGATGGAGCGTGTGAGCTAATGTACAGTACATACATTCGATCACTATAAACAGCGCTGGATTAACCTTTAAGCAAAATAAGCACGTGCTTAGGGCATCAAGGGAACCACAGAAATGATAAATGGTTTACGGCACAAAATAATTCACTTTAACCTTACTAAAATAATATTCGGGATGCCTTTATCTTTACTAAGTATAGAAGCAGATGTGTTACCTAAGATTAATTTTTAGGATCTGATCAATAACTTTGCAATTCAAAAAAGTTGGAGAAAACTTTTCAAATATAAATAAAGTGGAAGTATACAAAAATAAACATTTTCCCTCTTACTGTTTTGTTTCGTTTTGAAAAATAAAATTTATTTTATGGTTTGTTATTTGTTTATATTTTGAATTACATAATCTTTTATGGTGGCCACCAAAATCTTTTAAGTGCTTAGGGCCTCGATGTGTTTTAAGCCGGCCCTAAATCATTTCTGCAGTTTGTTCAGCAAAAAATTGCAGAACTGTCTTTCTAGGACTACGAGTGACTAACTTTATTACAAGTAGTTCAGGTTTTCCGGACTTCCAGTTAACGAGTTTATATTTTTAAAAGAATTTTCGGTGGCAAAAATTAAAAGACAAAACCTTATTCATGTAATTTCGTTTGAAATTTACGAATACCTCAATGTGTGTTGCTCCAAAATGGCATCCGGGCGGATGAATACTGTAGGCAATTGAGCTGAACGTCAAGTTACGCTGGCAAACGTTGGTAATCCCTGGCCTTTCTCGATTGTCACTATTTTATTTACTTTAATTTAACGCGAAGTTCAATTACACTGTGTAACAAAATTATTATTATTATTACTTTTTTGGTCTTTGGTCAGTAAGTGTTATTTCCTATTTGCTTCTATCTAGAAATCAAAGGAAATGATTACTGTTCTCTTCAAACTTTGCTTTTGTGAGCTGGGCATCCATGTTATGAAACTGACCTATGTTCCATTACATTTCAGACAGATTTAGCGCTGAGTTACAGAAGCAGAAATATCGTTATAGCAAATATTCTGCTCAATATCACAGATTTGCTTGTCAGTTGCTTGACCTTGACCAATTGAGCATCTTCCTTATGGTTGACAATTAAAGCCTCTCTGATCATGTGTAGGAGTCGTGGGCAAGCACCATAACCATGTGTTAAGAGGAATTTTTTAGGGCTTTAATAAATGTAACAAAAGCAAAGTTTGAAGGTAATATTAGTCATTTTTCATACTTTCTAGGGTAAGCAAATAGGAAATAACAGCTTGTACCCAAGGACAAGAGTCGTGTTACATAGTGTTACCAGCAAGCGGACGCCATCGATGCATCTTACAATGCTTTCCTTTGCTTTTCGCTTCTTCATCTTTTCTTCAGATATTTTGGCACCCATATTTTTTCCAACATTCTCAAAAGAAACAACGATAAACTGACTAAAGCATCAAATAAAGGAAGAAGGAGAACCAGAACTTTTGAACAAAAGTATGAAAATTACAAGACAACATTATACCGGAAATACCGTAAAAACATCACTGATAGATATTCTTTGAGCTTTTCATCGTTTGTACAGTTTTCAACGAGAAAGAGAAATATTTGATTCGCGTTAAGAATGCGCATTCCATGTAATGTACTTGGCTTCAAAATAAAGAAGATAGCATCGTTCCTCAAATAGAGATTTTAACAGTATGGATTAGTGATCAAACACAAAGATTAAACGTTCTTGTTATCTGCGCTGCCAGTTGTAGAAAAACCTGGTCCATTTTTGCAATGCTAAATGATGAAAGGGAAGATAACAAAGAAACTTGCCGCAGGCAGTGAATGTTTTAAACGCTGTAAGAAGAGAGCAGGCTGGCATGTCATAAATTTAGAAAGTGAAGCAGCAGCGCAGATCATAGCATGGTAAAATATTTTACTCATTTAATTACTGATGAGGAAAATTATACGGGGTGCGACAGAAAACTTTCTACGTTTTACAAGTTGACAAATGTTTTAACAACAAATGAATGGTGTGCAGTGGCCAAAACTATAATTATAATTAAAAAGAAAACGGTAAAACATCACAGAGATGTACTTGTAAGACAAGTATTTTGATTACGTAAGATCGTGTATTGAAACTAAAACGATTGCAGCGTGGAATTCGCAAGTTAGCTATTCAGAAACACATAAAGAACGTTAAATTTCTTTAAAACATTTATTGTTCGTAAAAGAGTGTCAAAATTTTCGTCACCCGAAACTGCAACCTGGTCGGTGACGCCATGTTACAAACAATAAATGTCTAAGATGAAGTTAACTGTCTTTTTTGTGTTAGGGGGTGCTAAAAAGTTCCTAGCTTTTGGGTAAAAGAAAATACAGAAGGATCAGTTAATCATGATTTTATTCAACATATTCCCCCTCTCAGATTCACACACTTATTACAGCGGTCCTTCAGTTTTTCTAAGCCCTGTAAAAGAATTCGGAAGATTGGGCTTCCAACCAAGCCCTTCGCGATACCCTG
This sequence comes from Octopus bimaculoides, assembly GCF_001194135.2. NCBI lineage: Eukaryota > Metazoa > Mollusca > Cephalopoda > Octopoda > Octopodidae > Octopus > Octopus bimaculoides. The sequence continues at coordinate 46,546,298 of NC_068982.1, read as the reverse complement.
AAACCAAGAACTTTTCAGCACCTCCTCGTATAGATCAGAAAATCCAGAGGCTCAAAAAATTGCCATGAAAAGTATTCTCATAATCATAAGGAAAAAAAAAAGGTTTGGATAATAGTTCTCACTTTTTGGGGATTGGTTTTCTCATCCTTTCATTCTTGAGATAAAACAATATTATAAATGAAAAAAAATTCTTGCTACGTGCTTTTAATTTTCGTTAATGCAACCGAACGACCAGTATCTCAGCAAAATCATCATACAAATGTTAAAATTACTTTTTCTTTTTTTTACCGGTAAAATCAATCTCACTTCTTCAACCTATGGATCAGGGGTTTATTTAATCTGTTAAGACCTGCTTTTTACGAGAAACATTTTATACTCGTCATAAAGCCAAGAATAAGAAAGAAGGTTGAAACTCTTGCACAGATTTGGAAGAGCTTGAGTGTTTTAGATATAATCAATGTAATGAAGTATGCGTGAGTGAACGATAAAGAAGAAATTTGTGATTAAGGACCGAAATATGAGTGTTCACGTTCGTTTCCATTGTTCTCGGATTTTGCGCTAAAAATCCATTTGTTTAACCTGTCAAAAATTCATCATTATACTAGATAAATCAGAGCCGAATATAGACAAGTCGAATATAATTTCAGTAACCTAAGTTCGGTTTTAAAATATATACTCACAATACCTTTAAGCAAAGGTCAGCTCCTGTTAACTTCAGACAGCTTCGTGCTTATCATCTTTAATCACTCTCTTTCGGTTGCTACAATTGCGATTTCGCCAAGATTTAGTTTACATACCCCCCCCACACACACACACTAACTACTTTCGTGCAAGCCTTGAACTCTTTAATATCCTCCATTTACGCATAAGGTGGCAGACAACAATACGTACTGGACAAGCGATTTTCGATGTTAACAAACTTTCACCCATAATGCAAGCTTTTATATTTCTCCAAACATATCGCAGTTGTGTAATTACATAACGATTGCAAAAAAGAAAATATCGGTAATGAGTATAGAATATCTTTCGTTAATTCATTCCAGGACACCCAGAAAGAATCCACTTATCTCAACTCATTTGTTTTGTATGGAACAGTATTTAGAGGAAGGCCGTGAAAGGTGTATGGCAAAATCATTGTCCCAACGTAATTGCAAATTTGAAGAATTTGAAAGAAATCTGAAGATATCATAAAGCATTAAAGAAAAATACAAAAACAAAAGAAAAGTCATTCAAAAAGCTGACATGTTTAAGTTTTTGTAGTGGATCAACGCGAAACGCACAACAATGAGCTTAACTAAAGAGGGAATTATTCGATAACTTGCGAAAATGATAATGAAAAACAAAAGGAAGAAGAGGGCCTTTTATTTCGTAACTTTATATCCATGGGACTTCAAGAGGCTTTTGAACAGAGAAAATGTCAATAAAAATTTAGAGTCACAAAACCCAAATGATGAACGAAATAGAAAGGTTACCTTCGCTTGTCATCAGCAAATTCATGAAGCGAAGAAAACAATGTTGCAAGCAGAGAACTCTCTAAGCGTTCCTGAAACAAGTAACAACAACAACAACAACAACAACAACAACAACAACAACA
>NC_068982.1:46543608-46544428 GCF_001194135.2 Octopus bimaculoides | reverse complement strand
TAATAATAATAATAATAATAATGATGATAATAATAATAGTAATCACCCCATGTGTTGAAAATCGAATACAAAATGGACTATGAACGTTAATTAAAGTTTTAGTGAAAAAAAATAGTTCTCATTTTATTTTCAAATTTTTCATTTCTTTCTTCCTTTTTTGCTTAAATGTGAGTAGATTTTTAATTAGCTGCTAATCATAATAATTCGTTTGTGTTTCTTTTGTTCGTTTTCAAAAAAGAAATTGGCTGAAAATTTTTGATTGGAACCAAAGTCACGATTATTATACTACTATGAGAAAATACCAGTCGCTTTATGAGTTCTCGAATAACGAGTGATAATTAGAAGTGAATTAACTCATTAGGACGAGAACGACCTGCATATCAACATATACAAATGTATCTATAAAAATGTTTTAGTAGTATAACTAATACAGACAACGTTTGTTTGCATTAATTATTTATACAAAGCACTCTTTCTATTTCACCTATATTTTATCTAAATATCTACTCCACATATACTACCTCTCTCTGTCTATTACTCACACACAGGACCTCCAAGAAAAATTTTGCAAGGTGGAACTTGTAAGCGAATTCATTTCGGGTCTCGACAAAAAAATGCAGATCCTTTGAAATTTCAGTTCTTTAAAAAACTTCTTTATTATATTTATCGCACTATTTTGATGGAAGGCACTAGTAGATATCCACAGGACTTTGGGGCTTTTTTTTTTTGCATTCCGAATTGATATATCGGTTGACCCTCACATTTTGTAAGTATTCAAAGTGTGTGTGTGTGTGTGTGTGTGTGTGTGTGTGTGTGTGTG
>NC_068982.1:46542221-46543495 GCF_001194135.2 Octopus bimaculoides | reverse complement strand
ACCTCACGGATGTAGGATGATCTGCAAAAGCCAAGGACACTGCTCTTTGTCTAGGTTCTTCCGCCTTAAATGTAGCTGTATAAATAAATCATAGAAATATTAATTAAACAAAAAATTTTAAGTCAAATTTATAAATTGGACAGTAAAAATTAATACGATAATATATAGTATGGAAGTAAGTATAAATGTAAAAGTTAGTGCTAGTACATAGACTACGCGCGTTTCATGGCTGAAATAGGACTATATGAAATCATAAGCAAATTCTATCCGAGTTTATTAGAACGGGGAAATGGTTTTACTCCCAAAATCAGTCACTCTTCAGGTCAAATCCCTCAGAAAATACCTAAAATCATTCAAGGAATAAACATAAACATGAGAAATAAAAATATATATAAAGAGACGAAATCTGCAAACTAATCCCTACATTAACGGTATTAATATAATTATTAAGAGTTAGAATCTAAAAATATTGGAAAAGAGTATTATAGTAAACAAGGTTAAAACATTATGGAATAAGTAGATGTATATATTCATATATATTTTTATAAATGTGAGCATAGGCGTTCGCACGATGTCAGTTCTATTTTTTTCCCTCAGGCATTGCATATCTAGGATTACGTTGTTCAACGTGTCCTGTCTTTTTGAGGATGCTAGGGTGTAAGTAATGGAATTTAGCTGATATTTCTAGCAGTTAATGAAACCCTCATAGAAAAGATGCAGGGAATTATCTTTAATTTCTTTTTGTCTTTTATCTTTTATTTGTTTCAGTCATTAGACCGCGGCCATGCTGGGGTACCGTCTTAAAGAGCTTTAGCCGAATGGATCGGCCTCAGAACTTACGTTTTAAGCATGGTACTTATTCTACCGGTCACTTTTGCTGAACCGCTAAGTTACGGTGACGCAACCATATCAACAGCGATTGTCAAGCTGGAGGTCGGAGACAAACACATACACAATGAAACACACACACGCACGTATATATATATAAGCTTCTCTTCACTCTAGACATCCAGAGCCTCTATACAGTGATCCCCCACGACGAGGGGCTGCGTGCCCTGAAGTTTTTTCTAGACCAACGCCCCAACCCACAACCCGACACCTCCACACTCATTCGTCTGGCCGAACTTGTCCTATCTCTCAACTGCTTCTCGTTCGCGGGAGATATCTACCAGCAAAAATCGGGAGTGGCCATGGGGACGAGAATGGGCCCCAACTACGGGAACCTCTTCGTTGGTTATGTTGAGGCCCAAATATTCTCCAGTTTCACTGGTCCT
>NC_068982.1:46531728-46539454 GCF_001194135.2 Octopus bimaculoides | reverse complement strand
GGTTGGTTGTCAATCCTCTCATTACAAATAGAAGTGTAATTATTTTGAATGATGGCGACATGTACGGTTCATTTGCTTATTTTTATTAAAGACTAGATCAGTATTGTAAACAGCATAAAAGTAATACCCTTCCTGCAATGGCCAGTAATGGCCAGTAATAACAAAAAGGAAGGGGTTGCTGGTGAAAGTTCTTTATGCAATGAAAAATGAACAGATAATTGTTTTTCCGCAGAAGTAAATGGAAAGCATGCATCTTATTCATAAGTATTCGGTTGCAGTTTATGAAAAGTAGGATATTGAACGTCACTGTTTGACCAAGCACGAAAAACTGAAAGGTTTCCCGTTTAGGCAAGCGAGCATTTTTGAAAGAATCTTTATTCAAACAGTAATCTATTTTCATAATGTAAATACTTTCTAAGCGCAAATAAGTTATGAAATGTGCGAGCTAATTCCACAGAAAGTGAAACCATATACTGAAGGCAAGTTTCTTTAACAATGTGTAATGATTGGGTTAACATGCAGTTTACCGTCATAAAAAAGTGAAGGTAAATTGTCCTAAAAAATGAAAGTAAATTGTGATAGACACCGGAAGTAACGACAATGATATACCAAAAGTTCATTAAAAAGCATAAAGAACTCCTTCATTATGATACCTTATAGTGATGTTAATTATTTCAGAAATAACAACTGAGGTACATCATATTAATTTAAAATAACCAGCTACAAACACTTTCGAGAAGGCAATTCTGTGGCGTGCATGACGATGCATGATAACGAACAACAGTTACATGCGAGCAATGCAATTGACTAGAATTTTTTTACGACGATTTTCTTTCACTTTTTGCGGTGGCAAACTGCGTGTTAGCCTAATGACTGACGCATGAATTTTAAATCCAGACAAAGTAAGATTGTTCGAGAATATAAGTTTATTAAAGAGGAGTTCTGACAATATAAAAGATTTTGTTAACGTTATCCAAATATCACTGGAACACAAATAATACAATGCGCGTTTTATTCAATAGTTGTAGATGAGACAACAGACGTAGCAAGTAAGGCACAGTTGGTTGTAGGTATATGTGACATAACGGCAAACTTTATTATATGCAGTTTGCTTTACAAATCGATGTACAAGATTTCCTGAGGTGAATATCTTTTTTCTGGGTTCGGATCAATAATAAATGTTTTCTGTTATCTTTTGAAAAGCTCAGTGGTGAGTAATAAGCCTTGTGTTATCTACAGTAGGATATCAAAAAGTAGTTGTTGCGAAAGAATTGGAAAACCGTCAATTGGATTCTACTACCGTAATAGCATGTTTATATTTTACCCCCCCCCATTCAAATTTATGCCCAGCGTTCTCTGCTATGCGATTAGAATGTCGCAGGAAAGAATCACAAGATGGATTCTTCAAGTCGGGCCAACTGGTGGAGACCTGGAATAAGGTCAAGAACAGGGTGACTGGATAATATCCGTAATCTTAGTTGGTCATACCTGGGAATCCAACCGGAAAGTGTAATGACAGTTGCTTCTGATACGATCCTATGAGAACTCTGATACAATTTTTTGAAGTTCTTTTAAAATTTGAATTTTCAACGGTTAGCATATAGCAAATCCTCATCCTAGACCTGATCTTAATGCTGGATGTTCAAGAACCAAATGAAGGGGACATTTTCAATCCTAGGATCATCATGATTCCAAAATGGTATAATATGTCTATGTAGGGCAAATATAGACTGCGATACAGGAGTTGCTGATGGACGGACAGACAGAATTTCGCGCTTACTATTATAGATATATATTACATATGTAATACATATATATTGCATGTATAATACATATATAATGCAAAAAACATCCGGCAGGCTGCGTCAGTCAATAAAACAGAAATAAAATTTATTATTTCTATGCGGCCCAGGAACAAATGATCCACGGCCCGGTGATCAGGGACACCTGCTCTACACAGTAAACGGGGGAAGATATTAAAATAATACCAGAAACAACAAAACTAACTTCACAACAACACAAAAGATATGTTACATATAAACACCTTCCAACACTCCAAAAAGACATTGCTTTAACCACACGTATATACACGCGCACACACATGCATATGCACACGCACGCACACTCACACACATTCACATACACATACACTCGCACACATACGCACGCATAGCTCAACAGGTCGTGGTGTATACTCTCATATGAAACCGTCGAAAATTGGTAATAATCGTTTCTGATTTGGCACATACAGTTGAATTTTGGATTCCATATCTAGATAATAATGTATCTATTAAATACAATGATCATTTCAGCCAACTATAAAAACCCTCTAAAACTGGCACTCCGTCGGTTACGACGATGAGTGTTCCAGCTGATCCGATCAACGGAACAGCCTGCTCGTGAAATTAATGTGTAAGCGGTTGAGTATTCCACATACATGTGTAGTTCTCAAGGAGCTTCAGCATGAAACAGAGTGACAAGACTGGCCCTTTGAAATACAGGCACTACTTATTTTTGCCAGCTGAGTGGACTGGAGCAACGTGAAATAAAGTGTCTTGCTCAAGGACACAACACGATCGTGAACCGAATATCCTAACACCTCAGCCACGCGCCTCCACTCGGTCAACTGTACAATTTCTTTATTCACCTTATTCGCAATAATATCGCGTGACATAGCTAACAGTAACAACGTTATTATTGAAAGTCTTAAACATGCATCAACCCAGAATATTATAAAGCAACTCGAAACGAATTACCAGAACAAATAATAGCTGTGTGGTTAAGAAACTCGCTTTGCAACCACGTGGTTTCGGGTGCGGTCCCAAAACGCGTAACCGTGGGTAATATTTTGATGATAGCCGCGGATCGACCAGTGCCTTTTGATTGAATTTGGTTGGCAAAAAACTGTGTGGAAACCCGTCGTGTATGTGTGTGCATGCGCGCGAGTGAGTGTGCATGCGCGCGAGTGAGTGTGCGTGCGTGTGTATCTCCTTATGTGTGTACTTGTTCACTACCGCTTAACAACCGGTGGTGCGTATTATATCAGTCTCAAAATTGACCGATAGAATATGCAAGAGACTTAAACATGAGTACAGGTGTAAATTTACTAGAATTAAACCCTTTGAGGTGGTGCTCCAGTAGAGCTGCAATCCTTATAGCAGAATCATGTATTTATTCAGAATAAAATGAAGTTGATTGTTAGTTGTTTGAGCTGGAGAGAAAAATATCATATTTAAATATAAGTACGATTAAAATATACAGACAAGTCTTTTGTTCGAAGATAGACATCGTCTGACAATATCAAATTCTATATAAACTTTGTACGATGTTGTAAAGTGTCTATAATTACAACCAACAAACTCTAGAGAATTTCGCTGGTAAGAAAATCTATATAATTATATATATATATATATAAGTAAGAATATTTAGAAAATATATATGAAACTAAATATGTATCATATCAAAATACAATTTGTTTTGACATACACACGAAACAACCTTATTAGAGTTCATTTATACAATTAGCAATCAACTCTGTTGTACTACTGCTCATACCTGCTGACGGTAATGGTGATGGTGATGGTGGTGGTGATCATGGCAGAGTTGAAGGAAGCTGTCATGTAGCCACCAATTCTCTTCAATTTCTTCTTAATAATGTCCTTCATAAACAATATGTTTTCGTCAAAACAGAAAACATATATACTGTATAATTCAGTCATTCCATTATATTTTTTTTCTCTTTCACTGGCTTCAAAACATTTTTAATCAATGATAGATATTAAATAAAATTTCGTTATAAGTGTTGTCTTTAAGACTGTTGTTATGTAAGAGGCTGCCAGATCTGAAGTGGTGAAAATAGCAAGCTGAAAGACTAAAATTAACGAAGTTGTGATAATAATAAAAATATAAAAAAAGACCAATTTTTTCATGAACTGATTGTTATATCTTTCAGAGTAATACATTTTGAAAACATAGAGTGCACCATACAATTTGAAAGGCATTATTAATATTGTTAATGCTAATGTTTTCAATTAAAAATACGATAATAGGAATGCTGGCCTATATTTGCAACATGTCCACGCCTTCGCAGTTGAAGATAATCAAAAGTGTATTTTTTTCTATTAGTAACACCCTCTTTGTATATTCGGAAAAAAAAATTACTTTAGCATAGACGCGAAAGTGAAAATAACTAGCAAGTCTCATGTTCTCCAGGGCATGTTTTAATACTCAAGATTATTGTCAAAAGCTTAAGCTTAATTTGATTTCTTCGTTTAGTTTTCACACCTTATTCTCAAAATACCTCTGCAAACAAGGTATTAGTATTTGGTAAGCTGTATATTTTCATTCCAGACTCAGCAAGGTTAAAGAGTACGGGTTCTCTAAGACATTCTTGGACCAAAATGAAGATCTAGATGCTGGAATTTGCTCCTCACAAATATTTGAACACTCAATAGTTATAAGTCAATGCTATTGGCCTTCAATTTCCATCAGCTTAAATTGGTCAACTAGAATTAATGGAAGGTTTAAAAATAGTGAACGCATGTCGCCAAGGTGTATGATAAGAGACATCTCCTTCACTTGTTTCGGCATTACTAGGATTCCAAGAAAGAAGCTCTTTGCAAGTTGTAATTCAATAAACTTAGGACGTCTTTGTTGAACGCTTAGAAACTTAACGTTGGTTATAGCATAACCTTATCTGTTAATGATCAGAAGTGTTGAAACGTCGTAGCCTATGTCCATTAAGCACTGCATGATCAGGTTGTACAGCTCCGAACATTCCAAGGCTGAATTTTCCTCAGTCAGTATGAAAACTTCATACATTGCATTTTGATCTGATTAATCTGTTCTGATAAAGTAAATTAATCCCTTCAAAATAATTTAGTATTGGCTTGATGAGTGTGAAGTATAGCTTATTGATATGGTTAAGGTCCATTGAACGTAAATGTTCTGCAAAATATTTATCACAAGAGGAATAAGTTAAAGAAAGTCACTGATGTAAAAATCGCTTTACGTTATTGCACTTTCTTAACTCCTGTGTTCCTTTCAAAGGTGTCTTTCTTATCATTTATCAGTCAGTAAATCTCTAGATAACTCTCATTAATGAAACTCTGTGGAACCAGCTGTAGCTTTCTCTTATCAAATAATATTAGAAGGCAATAATTCGCATAAGAAGAGACAAATTGCAAGCTATAAGCATTTGATAAGAATCATATTAGAGATATAATTCTTTATCAAAGTGAGTGATGAGGTTTACTTAGAATCGATAACCTACCCATGCCAATCGAAAAATATTCCTGCTAAAATAGTCTTTGTGATATTGATACAAAACTTCATGTGGTGCTTGTTGTTAAAAACTAGTCAGCAGAGATGAAATCTTGCTACGTTTAGCGTTATGACATCGAGCACAGATACACAAATGTTTTTTTACAAATAATATCAGATGATTGTTCTTTAATGAGAGAGAATGATGTCTTGTTCGAATCATTAACTTGTTCATCAAACCATAGCCAGTGATATGAGTTTGAGGAGAGCATGGCCCCATAATTCTGTAAAACTGCAAAGTAAAGGAGCTCGTGCCAGAAGTTGACGGCATTTCTGGTTTCGAAAGTTTACTCACGTGACCAATGAAATGAATAGAAGAATAACTTTGCAATATATACAGATAGAGAGAAATTATCGTCATTCTTTGACCAGATAGATTTTATGCTCATCTGCTGATGTCATATTTTCGATATATTTTGTCTATTTTAATGACCTATGGGACCTCTATGAACACTTACGTCAGTTTTATAAACTTTAAAATGATATTTTAAATTTAGTAAGTTTATTTTCCTTCTTTAATGAGATAGACTTGACGGCCATCGCGTTATGTTTCACTTATGATATATCTTCTCTGTGTTTTGTCTGATTTAAGTCTCCTCTGTAAACTCTTGTCAGTTTAATATTACTATATAATTTCCATCTTTCATCAGTTAAGGAAATCATTTAACAAATAAGGGATTCTTTAGCCAAAATTTCTGAAATGTTTTCAAGTATTTAGTCCAACTTTTTTTAAAATTTCCATTTATTTATTTTCCACAAAAATAAAAGATAGATAAACTGTGCATACGAAAACTTCAGGCAAATTAAGCCGCTGAAGTTCTAATCACACCCACTGAGACACAAGAGAACTATAAGCAGACCTTAATCATGTAACACGTGAAACTCGGGGTTGGTAAAGTTATACATTCATTTCGAGCTAAATATTCAACCAGAAATTGATTTGGAAGGGTGAAAAATTGAAAATCGGAATCGCATGATAATTCAGTTGGTCAGTAAGTTCTTAGATCTGAAAAGAATTGATTTTTCGGATAAGTAAACCCTGCATCTCTTTGAGCCATTAACGTATAGCGTGGATCGTTCCACGATGCTCCACATGACGATGTATGGTGCATTGTTGTCCTCTCGGTCCCAGACATGGCTAGCAAACTTTGTGGGGTTTTTTCTTGTCTATATATCGGAAAGAAGAGTGGTGATTAGCTTATACTTTTTTTAAAGTCCCTTTCGCATATACCAACGTAAATTTCATTTTGAGTTTCATAATCTTTGAGCACTAATGTGATTTAAGCTCCATACACCACTAAGCTAATTATACATGCGTACTCAATTGGGTAATTTTCTGGGACTCTACAGTTACAACTTAAAGCAGGCGCCTGGTGTTACCTGCGAGTGATAATATTTTAACGCTGGCACAGCAACTGAATGAAACATTCATTGAACGTCCATTAAAAAATTTTCTATAACTTTGGCTACCTGGGAAATGCCTATCTATGAAGGCCAGGAACTTTATACCTACATTAATCTTGACATTCAAAGAGAAAGGGCGGGGGAATGCAAAACATATAATCTTCCTGCGTCTATTTCGAAGTTTCATATTTTCAATCATAGGACAGTAAGCTATCTTCTTGAAGCCAGTGTTAGTTAAGTGTCTCCGTTTTAGTGTATCGACACGGGTACATAAAATATTTCATGGTACCTGTACTAAAGGATCGTTGTTGGAGGGGGGGGGGCCACCACGCCGTCTGTTGTACCCATACAAACGCCGTCATAACTGCTGTCATAGACGTTGCAGCTACCTCCTCAACATCATAAACGAGCTGTGCTTTTTTTTTATATATCAACCCGACTCGGCAGCACGGGGAAATACATGTGACTGTTCAGAAAAATGGCTTTCTTGAAAGAAAGTACTTTCAACGTGCTCTGCTGCATTCATCGTTGCTAAACAGCCTGCTGCCATTGCATTGCTGCGCAAATGAGCGCTGCATATGAATCATTTATGGGGTAAGTATGCAGAATGAATATAAACTACCTTCGCTTTTCATGTTCACCATTTGCTATCTCTACTGTGTATTTACTGGAATACATAAAACGTGAATAAGAAAAACTGTAAATCAACATAAAAAATAAAAACAAAATCAAAAACAAAAGCGTAGAAAGGTTTTTCATGGATTTAATATATTTATTTCCTGTAACTATGGGAGATAATATATACCTACGCCCGTACATGCACGCATACATACATACATACATACATACATACATACATACATATATATATATACATGCATGCATATATACATACATGTGTAAAACGTTATATATTAATATGTGTGTATATGCATATAAGCATATATATCTATATATCTATATCTATATCTATATCTATATCTATATATATATATATATA
>NC_068982.1:46529874-46531581 GCF_001194135.2 Octopus bimaculoides | reverse complement strand
ATGTATATAAGTATCTATCTATCTACACACACACACACACACACACACACATACACCCGCCTATATATATAGATACACACACAATCTAATAGAATCTGAATTACTCGGTATGTCAAGGATCAAGCCTGCGTGACATTTATACTACTACTACTACTACTACTACTACTACTACTACTACTACTACTACTACTACTACTACTACTACTACTATTAATAATAATAATAATGAAGATGATGATGGTAATAATAATAATAATAATAATAATAATAATAATAATAATAATAATAATAATAATAATAAAATCTAGTGAATCTTACATAGCTGTTATAAATAATTCAAGAAAAAAAAATCCACCACAATAAAATTATCTTCCACACCTATCCTTAAAATTCATCTATTTTTATTTATTTCAGAAAATACTTATCTATGTAACTTCACTTGAATTTATATTTGAAAAGACATAAAAATGTCATTTTAGAAGCTTTGAACTCGTGTTATAGTTTTAACGATACAAATACTACTCATATAATATAAAATAAGAGGTTTTTTTAAAAAATTTTGAACTGTTTAAAAAGTCGTTAAAAAAATTACTCTTTAATATTCAATTCATGAAGAATATTTCGTGGTGCTTTTGTTGTTTTTGTTTTTTGCTTTTAATTTTTGTATTACAACTGATTGATAGTCGTGGGACAAGAAATGGGAGATGAGCGAAAATGGTGAAGACAGAAAGAATTCTGTGCAACAATTCCCTTACAACCGATGCACACACATGCGCGTACGAACGCTTTCACATTGACGTATAATATATATGTGTGTGTGTGTGCGTGCGTGTGTGTGTGTGTGTGTCCAAGTTTATATATATTTGTATATATGTATGCATAAATGCATAAAACATACTTATACATGTATACACTGTCAGTAATATTGCTTGCCAACCTTATATATATATATATATACACTAGTTTATATATATTTACATATATAAATTAGTTTACATTTAAACACAAAGAGGTGAGCCTTAAACAGGTCGCCTTGCATACTAGAAGGAACAGTCAAAAGGTCCAAACTACAGTTAAGAGCAATTTCGAATTGATATGTTAATGTTTTGGCGTATCCGCTGATGAGAACTTCGCTTTGCAAATTATTTTATTTGCTAATTAAAGTTCGAAACCTAAGGTCCGGCTGTAAAACATGGTAAATGTTTTTATTTTTCATTCCCTTTGAAATTGCTCATAACTGTGGTTTGGACTTTTTGACTGTTCCTTCTAGTATGTAAGGCGACCTGTTTAAGGGTTACCTCTTTGTGTTTAAATGTACACTAATTTTATATGAAAAATATGTCTATTGACTTTGTATACATGCTAGGCCACAGGTAGAAAAATGTCTATAATTTTTCCGACCCTATATTAATTTAAAGAAAATATATATATATATGCATACGTACATAATACATAGTTACATATATATACATGTATGCACTGTCAATTATATTGCTTGTCAACCCAACATAGTCTGATTTTCGCGTTTTATTATTTATAATTTTTACAATTTATTATAATATTATAATAATAAAATAATATATAACGTGATAAATGTAATACTTAAATGCGTTCCGCAATCATTAGGTTTATGTAGTAGTGGTGACAGTCGTCTTCCACAACCGACAACTTACGTGTATATATATGTATATATATATATATATATAT
>NC_068982.1:46520530-46529712 GCF_001194135.2 Octopus bimaculoides | reverse complement strand
AAACTCTCCAAGTTTTTTTGTATTCTTCCTTTCTACTTGGAGAGTTTAAATGTAGTTACAAAAATATATCCTTCTGTTGAAATGTAATTTCAGTAAATTTCTAAATTTTTGTGCAGCTGAGAATTGCTCTGCATTTTACATTCGATGTAATGTTGACATTGCTTAAATAAATGGAGTCGCATGAAACGATCGTACTGTATTAACTTTGGATATTCTTGTTGCTTATTTTGATTTTAATCACCTTATTTTGAAATTGTATGGATAATACCAAATTAATTCTGGTGCCTAAACTTAAGTACCATATTCACCTTGAATCTATATATATATATCGGTTTAGCTGTGTTTCGGCAAAAGCCTCAGAATACGCTCTTAAAAGCTCCCGTGCTTCTCTTTGTCGGTTACCACCTGTTAATTCCATCTTCTTGGGTAATTCGATCGTATGGTTATACAACGTGGAACTCCCTTTAGCTTAGGATAAATATAATAATAACAATAATAAATTGGAGATGGAAATTCACAGGCTTTATTAATGTATTACAAAATATGTTTCTACACCGCCACACGTTGATTCAGCAATAATATTCCTTATTCATAAGGATGTACCAGCCTCTATATTTTCTACTGTTATAATTATTACTAATATACAATCCAGATAATATTACCATCCAGCCAAGGCGGCGAGCTGGCAGAAACGTTAGCACGCTGGGGGAAATGCTTAGCGGTATTTCGTCTGTCTTTACGTCCTGAGCTCAAATTTCACCGAGATTAACTTTGCCTTTCATCCTTTCGTGTTCGATAAATTAAGTACCAGCTGCGTACTGGGGTCAATCTAATCGACTGCTCTTCCCCAAAAATTTGGGGCCTTGTGCCGAGAGTAGTAAAGAATATTCCTTATTCATAAGATATGTTTATCTGTGATTAGTCACAAGAAAAGGCCAACAATTGAATAAAATGATTTAATTGATGTAAAATTGTAAATGTCCTTAAAGTCAGCAGAGCCGGCTTGCAGAAACAAAAATGCCACACCTGAGGAAGCATCCACGTTGAAAAGGGGGGATGAAAAACGAAAAACTTCAAATTCCTAAATATGAAGAGTAATCCTCTCATAATAATTCTGCTTGTCATTATGTTACTTAGCCTGTCGGTAACGCATTCACGTGATTAGAGAAAAAGAGGAAGAAAGGAAAGAGGGAGAGGGAAAAAGAAGGTGAGAGAAGCGTCCATAACGTGAGGTAGAAGGAACGTATTTGTAACGCTTTCGCGTGATTAGTTGAAGGGGAAAGAGAGAACAAGAGCAAGAAAAAGGAAAGGGAAAAAGAGGATAAGGTGAAGAGTGAGGCAGAAAGAGAGAGAAAAAACAGAGAGAAGCGTCCATGACATGTGGTAGGGAGAACTTAATATTTATTACGTAATATTATTAAAAATATTTATTACGTAATATTTATTAAAAAAGTTAGTCGAAGGTAGTGATATAGAGGAAGTTTAGGAGTATTATTTTAGCAGAGGGGTGATGTTCTGATGGTGAGATTAAAGAAAGGCAGAGAGAGAGAGAGAGATGATGGTAATGGTGGCGGTGGAGCTGGAGATGGTGAGTGCATAGTGAAAAGTAATTTTTCTTTTAACTGAGCTAACTTTTTTTTTTTATATTACCTATTACTTAACACATGCGCATCCAAAACTTGCCATTCACTTCAGAAAGAAACCAGTTTCCCGTTCGCTTTTCATATGCAATGACTATCAATAAACCACAAGAACAGATATTTGATAAACTGCGGCTGTTCTTGCCTGAACCTGAATTCGGCCATGGTCAGCTATATGTTGCATTCTCAAAGGTTTGCAAATTACCTGATGTGAGAGTTAAAGTTAACAACACTTAAAAACAAGGGAAAAGAAGAAGGAGAACTTACACGAAGAACATTGCCCGCAAGGAAGTATTGGACTGAATGGTGTACGCCAATTGAAATGTGTATTGGCTCTGATCCATCGCCTTGTCTTATAAGTTACCAACAATATGGTTTTCAAAGTATGCCATGTTGCATTAAACTTTTACTCTTGTGAAATTATGACAGCTATATTTTAGATATAAAATAGTTCTTTTAATATAAAATTTTTTTGTTTTCTAGATATGAAATTGTGACCATGTAAATTTGAAAATGTAATTTTTTCAGTTTAACGGGAAAAATGGAAAAATAAGAGTGAATATTTATTTTGTGAGTGTTGTGTATTAAGTCTATAAAATTGTGCATAAAGTATATAAAGTATATATATAAAGTGCATTAAATAATCATCGTATTCCAGTTACTTCATTTTCCAATGAATAGCAGATGGGCGACTATCTTTTTGACACACACACAACACAGACTACGCTTTCAGGCTTTTTGGATAAAGTCTTCAGGAATAACCCTATAGTTTTACTATTAATTACGTGAAATATTCACAGGTCCCTCTAGTAAGTAATATCTTATGAATGTAGAAGAGTGTTATCTAATGAGCGTGTTGGGTGCAGAAACATATGCTGTGTGCATTAATAAAGCCTATGAATTTTCATCTGCAAGTTATTATTGTTATTATCATATTTATCCTAAGCTGAAGGGAGTTCTACCTTGTATAACCACACCATCGGATTACTCTAGAATATGGTATTAACAGGTGGTAGCCGACAAGGAAAAGCACAGGAGCTTTTAAGAGCACATTCTGAGGCTTTTGCCCAAACAAAACTAAACAGATATATATATATATATAGCTTTTTTAGCTGCTATTTCTGAACTTCGGTATATGGTGAAGCAAATATTTGCTGATCCCTTAATTATGTTTATAAATATATATGAGCTTTTAAATAAGTTCTCCACCAATAATGGTGCTTACATACCGATGGGCTTGGTAAAAATTATTAATTATTAATTGTTGATTTATTAATGAATTAATAAATTGATAATCCTTTACCCTTTTAATTTGTATATATATATATATATATATATATATATATATATATATACATACAGATAGATAGATAGATAGATAGATAGATAGATAGATAGATAGATAGATAGCAGTTGTCGGTTGTGGAAGACGACTGTCACCACTACTACAGAAACCTGATGATTGCGGAACGCATTTAAGTATTACACTTATCACGATATATATTATTCTATTATTATAATAATAACGATAGTTATTATTATAGTTGAGTTTTCGATCTATTACATTTCCATTCACAACACGGATGTAATTTAAGAATATAGACCAGTTTCAGTCGGTGGACTGAGAGAATCGTTAGCACGCCGGGCAAAATGTTTTGTAGCATTTCATCCGTCTTTACATTCTGAGTTCAAAATCTGCCGGGGGTCGACTTTGCCATTCATCATTTCGAGGTCTATGAAATAAAAACCATTTGAGCACTGGCATCGATGTAATCGACTAAACCACTTCCCACGAAATTAGTGGCCTTGTGCCAAAATTTGAAACCGATATTTCCTTTTTATATACAGTACACTGTCTATCGATAGCTTCACTAGTATGATTGTGTGGTTGAGTATCATGTTTACCCATTCATACATTTGCATCTGTTTATATACGTAAGGGCAAAGGTGCGTGTCTGTATGAATGAACATGAGATAGGGAGGAGGTGAAAGAGATGTAGAAAGAGTAAAAAGAAAAAAAAAACATTATCACGATGGGTTTATTGAAATAATATAACAATCCGGATCACTAAATCATCAGTAATAGAGATTTCGCCTTTGTCTAAAAAGCATGCGCATCTATACTGATCGATCGAACAATTCTCTTCCTGCTGTCAAATCATTCAATATCTATTAAGGCTGTGTTAAGACATTTATGGTGAACAGAACGATCAATTCTCCGATTTATCATTTGTAGAAAGCGGAAATGATGTTTGGGGTGATGTCGATGATGGTGGTCGTGCAGTTAGTTAGATTATGCATCGTATTTCAAATGGTTGAAGTTTCGTCTCGTTTATAACAATATTCTGTATGTAATTTGCATAACAAAATGCTGAAAGGCTTCCTGAGCTGGGTTTATGATTTTCCACTTATAAGAATACTTACTATATGATGTGCGAGGTCATTTTCTTCGTATACTTACTGCCAATTCTAACTACATTGGAAGCCGCTACATAGTCGCTGAGATGTGCTAGAAATAGTAGTTCAAATCTATGTCAAATTATATCTTAAATCATAAATAAGTGAACATTAGACCCTCATATAATGTGTGTGTATGTATGTATGTATGTACGTATGTATGCATATATGTATGTGTGCGCGCATATATATATATATGTATATATATATATATATATATACATACACACACAAGAGTGAAGGCAAGTGGCTCAGTGGTTAGGGTAATCGGTTCATGATCGTCAAGTTGTGAGTTCGATTCCCGGCGGCGGGTTGTGTCCTTGAGTAAGTTACTTTGTTTCACGTTGCTGCAGTCCACTCAGCTGGCAAAAGCGAGCTGTACCTGTATTTCAAAGGGCCGGCCTTGTCACATTCTGTGTCACGCTGAATCTCCCTGAGAACTACGTTAAAGGTACACGCGTCTGGGGAGTACTCAGCCACCTACACGCTAATTTCACGAGCAGTCTGTTCCTCTGATCTGATCTACTGAAACCGACGGTGTGGTAGAATAAATAAGAATAAGAGTTGAATAAATCATACCAATTGTATAAGAGAAGAATCCAGTATGAATTCAGAGAATCATATGGTATCACGTTTAGCTCCCCACTGGAAATCGGCTATCGGTCTCCGTAGTAACCGATTATAATGTAGTGTAATGTATACTAAAATTAATATTACACGAAGACGGTTACGAAACGGCTGTAATCATATGGGAAAATTAGATCCATTTTCACCATTCACACCTGACTTCATGCTCTCTTTACGTACATACATATGTATAGTTGAAATTTATAGAAAAACAAACGACGAAGACATGTGTATGAACAACAAGTAAGTGTATTAGTTTGGCGCTCGGAAAATGAAAAAGTATTTTACGTTTAGTACCTACATTCTTCAACAGAAAGGTATGAGAGAAAATAAACAGAGAGAATGAAAAAAAAAAACTATAGATTTCAGCAGTCAAACATGGCGAATGATTGGGAAAAAAAGAGGTTGAATGAAAAGGAAATAATTAAGTGCTGGTGATCTCAACAAAAGAAGGTGCGCGTGTATGTATGCGAGAATGGTGTGTGTGAGTGTGTAAGTGTGTGTGAATAGGGACGAGTGACTCTGACGTGTGTGTGTGCGTGTGTAACGAGTGTGTGTGCGTATATTGTGTGTAGCAGTTGATGTGTGCTTTTTCACGTGGTGTGTGCACATGTGTGTGTGTATGTGACCAAACAGTGTGCATGTGTATGGTGTATATATGTGGACGAAAGTTGTCATTGTTTATGTATGTTGTGTGTATTAATGAGTGTTGCATGTGTATGCATATATAACCTGTGTTCACAGTGAACGTAATGGTTGCCTCGCTTGTGTGGGTGTGGGATTGTGCATGATGGTATGTGGTGTGTGCTAAGTTAAACAGTTTGTGTGGCTGCTCATATAGTGGTCTGTATGGTGACGCTCTGGAAGATTGTGTGTGGGCGTGCGGATAATGGTGTGTGGTGTGGGTGCTAGTGTGTGTGGAGTTGTGTGGGGTTGGTATCAAATGAAGGGAGGAGGTGAGGTTGGTGTCAGAGGAAGAGAGGGGGTGAGTTGAGTCCATGTGGCGCAAAGGAGCGCAGAGAGAAGAATAATTCCGGATGACGCCTGTGCACTCACTCATTCACATACACACACACACGTACACACGCACATATGCACATACATATATTCATATATTAATATGTACATATATATATATATATTAAACAACAATATCACTTGATAACTTTTTCTGGACTTAGACTGATGCAGTTTGATAAAGAGAGAGTGGTTAATATAAATTCAGTTAAAACAAAATACAAATTCAATAAAAAAATGTAACTTAGTATAATTCAATTAAGAAGAGTTTATATTCTATTATAATCAGAGAATGGGAAAATATATTCCTTAATCATCAATAAGTTGATATGAATGTGGCAAGTCTGCTTGACGAGATAATGTTATTGTTAATTGTACAAGGGCTTCATGGAATGCCTACGTCAAGAAGTGTTACATGAAGTACGATGAAATGTTACGAAACAGAAACGAAAGCAGGTTGCACAAGAAGCGTTATTGAAATATATATAAAAGCTGTGGCGTATTCGCCAGTTGTAAACGATAGATGATTGTTCTGCAACTTTTTGCTAAGCAACCTGCATAAATAATATATTTTTTTTGTGTGATCAAATGTCTGTATTGTATACGAGCTCAATCTCTACGTTATATCGGCATTACCCATGCAAATGCACTGCATATATCACATGTCAGACGTTGAAGTGATCACAGAGCAACGTGAAATGAAGTGGTTTTTTTTTTTTTCAAGAACAGAACGCACGACACGGTCCTGAAATCGAATTCACGATCGTTACTCAATATTTGTTTCGAGGGAGATGAATGATTTCATTATGTTCTCATAACATCAAGTAGTTCGCTGAACTTGTTAGAAATACAGTGAAATCTTCACCGTCAAATACACCTTGTAATCATACATAAGTATATTGGAAAATGAAGTTGTAATTATACTATGCCTGGCGAGAGAGGGAGAGAGAGAGAGAGAGAGAGAGAGAGAGAGAGAGAGAGAGAGAGAGAGAGAGAGAGAGAGAGAGAGAGAGAGAGAGAGTGAAAGAGAGAGAGTGAGAGAGAGAGAGATGAGACGGGTATAACTGGAATGCCATTGACAGGCATGGTTGATGTCAGTGCTCAGCAGCAGCAGCAACAACAACAACAACAACAACAACAACAACAACAACAGTAACTAAACTACCATCGCCACCACAACTACTACTCCCGCCGCCATCACAACCAGCACTAGCAGCTGGTGTAACAACAACAATGAAAAGAACAACTATCACAAGAACAATAACAACAACGAATGTTATCTAGCCTTACTCTTCCTTCAGGATGTTTTAGGTCCATGTATCAACAACAACAACAACAATAGCAAAAATGAACGTGGAAATATGAAGAAACGTACCTAGCACCTGCTTTACCATTGATCTTAGATTACGTTTATTTTATGAGAGTAGATTATCTCAGTAGTTTAGTCTTGGTTTAAATATCTTAGTAAACGTGTGCATCTGTTATTCTCAGGGTCTACGAAATTAGATAAAATCTCAAAAAATTTTCAATTGGCATTTCTTTCATTGAACCATACATTATTTCTTGCATATTACACAATATTGAAAAACGCTAATGTCTTATGTAAATTTGTGTACGAACACACATACTCACTCACACTTACTCTCTGTTTCCTCCTCCCCCTCTCTCTCTCATAGACACATACACGCACTCACAGAAATTCAGCTTTGGCCCCGCGGAGGAATTACCTTTGTAGCCAACGAGCCCACCGAGTTGCCTCTTTCTGCAATACACTGTCTTCCAGTAATAGTGATTTTTACAGACAGTTATAAACCAGATCAAGTCACCAGTTCAATCATTGAGAATAGGTGGTATCACAAAGTTCCTGGACTAGTTATGTTTAATGAAAAATAACTTATTTACCTAAGTTTTAACATCATCTCCTTCGAAATAGTCATCTTGCACAGCAATACACCGGAGACTTTCGGAATCCGGACTGGAATTGGTTTTCCGTAAGCAAGTCGAGGATCTTCTGCGATTCCCTTTTGATCTCAACAACAGTGTTAAAATGGCGAACTTTGAGCTCCATATTCATCTTCAGGAAGAGATAGAAGTCCGCAGATGCTAAATCTGGTGAGGGTGCAGAAGCAAAGTAATACCAAGCGATAACATGTTGTTTTTGGCGAGAAACTTACGTGTGAGGAGAGCTTGGTGACAGGGTGCAATGTCACCGTGAAGAATCCAATTCTTCTCGCTCCACAGATCCGGTTGGTCTCGCCAAATGTCCTCCCTCAAATGCTTCAGAACGTCGTTGATTGTCTTGCGACGAGACTCCACATTTCCGGGGTCGACACTCACGGCAGGTCTTCCAGATCGCTCGTCTTCTTCTTTGGACGTTCTTCCACTTTTGACGTTTTTCCGCGCCACTCGAAACATTGCATACGACCCACTGACTCGTCACTGTAAACTTGCCGAAGCATGCTGAATGTCTCTGTAGCAGACTTCACAAGTTTAACGCGAAATTTCATGTTGGCTCTTTGTTTCACCTTCCTGTCCATGACAAAATCCATGACTACACCATACACGTAATCACAGAACCACAAATTTCACAACTTGCGAAGTAAACACAACGGCGTAACTCGGAAAACTGCTTCATGGATGTCACTGCTAGCTCTCATTGCGCACGCAACCGTGTGCTGCCATCAGCTGGTGTGCTACAGAACTATTCCTGGAACCTTTCGATACTACATCCTCCATTTTCAGCTAGTATCTTACCATTGTAACGCCATCTTTCACAATATCGTCTGAAAGATCACGCCCGTATACGATGTTTGTGACTGGAGAAAATTCTGATCGTGGGCTCCATCCTTCATCTTCTCGTTGCTAGAAATTGGTTTTGTGAATGCCTATTTCTCGGAGAAGAAAATTCAGTCACCGTGTTTGTTTTTCAAGCCTTAATTGCAGAGTGTTACCTACCATGGTGGTTGGTTCGTTTCTTAATTTCCCCGAGGCTGATCTCAAGGCTGCAATAATACGGGATTAAGATTTTAAATGTAAACAATATTTTCAGTTGTTCGAATTCCACCAACATTGATTTTATGTTTCATCTCTTCGGGGTCGATAGAATAAGTACCAGTTTGTTACTGGGTCGATGTAATCAGCTTACCCCTTCCATCGAAATTGTTGGCCTTGATCCAAAATTTTAAACATCAACAGTAATAATAATAATAATAATAATAATAATAATAATAATAATAATAATAATTATTATTATTATTATTATTATTATTATTATCATTATTATTATCATTATCATTATTATTATTATTATTATTATTATTATTATTATTATTATTATTATTATTATTATTATTATTACTATTATTATTATTATTATTATTATTACTATCATTATTATTGTTATCATCATTATTATTATTGTTATTAAGGTGGCGAGCTGGG
>NC_068982.1:46516717-46519972 GCF_001194135.2 Octopus bimaculoides | reverse complement strand
ATGTGTATGTATATAACTTATTGCAAAAAGTGAGGAAGTCGCAATTTTCGAATAGAGATTTTACTTAAAAGTTATTAACTATTTCAAAAATAATCTTAGAAACGCAGAACGACACGAATCTTTTGCAATGAAGTTTACGTAATGTCTGTCAGCGGTTTCGTTGTATGTATGTATGTATGTTTGTATGTATGAATGTATGTATGTATGTATGTATGTATGAATGTATGTATGTATGTATGTATATATGTGTGT
This sequence comes from Octopus bimaculoides, assembly GCF_001194135.2. Classification (NCBI taxonomy): domain Eukaryota; kingdom Metazoa; phylum Mollusca; class Cephalopoda; order Octopoda; family Octopodidae; genus Octopus; species Octopus bimaculoides. The sequence continues at coordinate 46,519,720 of NC_068982.1, read as the reverse complement.
AAACACACAAGACAAAACATAACTAATCTTACAGTGAGGCTTCCCTTTCACATACTGTGTTAGACTTTTATGTATTTAATTATACTCTCGAATCCATCTTGGTCAACTTGGCCTTACACCTTTAATTGCAATGTCAAATTTCTCTCTCCTAGGTTGATTTAATCGAAAACTTCCTCTTTCTTTCAAAAGATACAACGGATGTTTATCATGCAATTCTCGGTTTGTTTATTAAAATTATTTTCTGAAGTGTAATTCCCTCATAGACTTATTGTTTCCTTTCCTGTATTATTGCGTCGTCGAATTGTATTGTCGCTTAAGATACACGAACGAAAGTATTCATTTTAATTTTATTTGGCGCTTTTATCCTTACCATTGTCATCATCCACGTTGCTGTTGTGTAGTAGCCATTACTGTTCGTTTCTGTATAATTTCAATGATTATGTTGTTGTCATTGTTATTCATGTTGTAGTCGTCGTTATTTTTGGTGTTGTTGCACTTCGTATTGTGTTCGTTACTGTCATTGTTGTCGTTGTTGTTACTGTTGTTCGTATTATCGGCATGGACGCATAAATTGGATTTGTTTTAGTGTATTATTTCAATTTCTTTCGAAGGAAAACGGTAGCCACCGTCGTTATGAGGAAACATTTCTAACAAAAATACAAATATCATTGAAGCTACGTTGTATATATGGTTCTTCCTGCACAAATGGAACATGCAACGAATAATAAAATTCTTATCCCAAGTTTCTTTTCCTCTTCATCGATGTAATAAGAATAACTACAACTATTTTACTTGTCAAAAAAAGAAGTAATATCAAAAATTTAAATGTAACTATTAAACCCCATCTTTTCTCGGTAAAGTCAATAGCAATAAGCAAAATAATTGCTTCTGATTTGGGCACAAGGCCAGCAATTCTGGGGGTCAGGTGTTAGTCGAAATCATCGACATTATTACCCCACTTTATTATATCAACTCTGAAGAGATGAAACACAACATTGATGTTGGCACACTAGCGTAGCCAGAGGGGGCGATTCACCCTGGGCTTCATTTTTATGGGTCAGCACCACCTTTGAGTCTGTTGTAGGCAATATGTATTTTTTGTGGTGGAAAAATGAAGGGCTGTCACGGAATATATAGAGCCAAAACAAATGTCGCAAAGAATTTTTTCGACGCTCTAACGATTCTCTCAGATCTCTAATAATAGTAACGGTTTCTAATTTATGCAGTATTTTAGGAATTTTGAGGCAAGGATAAATTAGCAGCTTTGTGGTACTTTAGTTTATCGATTACTCGATACATGTGCAACTCAGAATCCGCCCCCACAAAAAGTCATGGGACTTTCTCAATACGTAACCAGTACAGTGCCATTTTCTATTCAATTACCTTCAAATACTAAACAAGCCTTCACAACAAAATCGGCGTAATACGCAAATAATATGGTGGGGGCACGTAGTTTAGTGGTTAGGGTGTGGGAGTCATGATCGCAAGATCGTGGTTTCGATTCCTGGACCGGGTGACGCGTTGTGTTTTTGAGCAAAACGCTTCCTTTCACGTTGCTCCAATCTACTCAGATAGCAAAAATAAGTATTACGATGAAGCCACGACAGGCTTAGTAAGCCGGCAATGGATGGTGGACCCGCCTAAGAAAAAATCAACAACAACAACAAAACAGTAAGTGCAGGCGTGACTGTGTGGTAAGAAGCTTACCGTTACGTTCTGAGTTCAAATTCCGCCGAGGTCGACTTTGCCTTTTATCCTTTCGGGGTCGATAAATTAAGTACCAGTTACGCACTGGGGTCGATGTAATCGACTTAACCCCTTTATCTGTCCTTGTTTGTCCCCTCTATGTTTAGCCCCTTGTGGGCAATACCGAAATAAGAAGCTTGCTTCCCTACCACATAGATCCGGGTTCAGTCCCACTGCGTGGTAGCTTGGGTAAGTGTCTTCTACTATGACCTTGGGCCAACCAAGCCTTGTGAGTAGATTTGGTAGACGGAAACTGAAAGAAGCTCGTTGTAGTATATATATATATATATATATATACGTGTGTGTATGTGTGTGTTTATGTCTGTGTTTGTCCCCCACCACTACTTGACAACTGGTGTTGGTGTGTTTACGTCTCCGTAACATAGTGGTTCGGCAAAACAGACCTATAGAATAAGTACCAGACTTAAAAAAAGTACTGGGTTCGATTCAGTCGACTGAAAAGAGAAAAACATTCTCCAAGCAGGTGCTCCAGCATGGCTGCAGTCTACTGATTGAAACAAGTAAAAATAAAAGGAAATTTTGGACTGAAGAAACGTTAAATGAAATGTCTTGCTCAAGGTCACAACACGCCGCCAGGTATTGAACTCGGAACCTTACGATCGCGAGCCGAATACCCCAACCACGAAGCTATGCGCCTTCACAATCAAAATTCTACAACGTAGTTAATTAGAAGGTAAGATATTTTGTGCACTTGAGGAACACAAGTATACCTTGAGATGCTGTGACACAAAATGGCGTGAAATGATTGGAAGACGTTACGATAATAATTTCTGACAAAGGTTGTATTTGGTTATATCGGTTCCATTCGGTTACATCCATTTCTACTCAAGGCAAGAGGCCCGAAATTTTTGGGGCGGGGACTAGTCGATTACATCGATCCCAGTATGCAACTGGTACTCAATTTATCGACTCCGAAAGGAAGAAAGGCAAAGTTGACCTCGGCGGAATTTGAACTGAGAACGTAAAGACAGACGAAATACCGCTAAGCATTTCGCCCGGCGTACTAACGTTTCTTATTTCTTTATTGCCAACAAGGGGCAAAACATAGAGGGGACAAACAAGGACAGACAAACGGATTAAGTCGATTACATCGACCCCAGTGCGTAACTGCTATTCAATTTATCGATCCCGAAAGAATGAAAGGCAAAGTCGACCTCGGCGGAATTTGAACTCAGAACGTAGCGGTAGACGAAATACCGCTAAGCATTTCTCCCGGCGTGCTAACGTTTCTGCTAG
>NC_068982.1:46513185-46516553 GCF_001194135.2 Octopus bimaculoides | reverse complement strand
AAAGAAACAATGTGTTTTCTCTTGACACTAATAATTTTACCGTTAATAATTATGATGGGGCCTTTTCATGCTGCAGTGATACAGAATGAAGGATTTTATTAAGAGGAAACACACACACACAAACAGGGGAAACGTTACTTCGAGTAAGAAAAGAATAATATAAATAATATGGCACCGTGGGCAAGTGACTTCTACTTTAGCTCCGAGTTCCGGGCTGACCAAAGCCTTGTGAGTGGATTTGACGGAAGCTGAAAGAAGCATGTCATGCGTGCGCACACACACACACACACACACACGAATATGATTGTATGTACTGCATGTGTTTGTGTGCATTTATCTAGGTGTATGTGTCTTTATGTTTGTTCTCTACCACCACTTGAAAATAGATGTTGGCTTGCCTACGTCTCCATAGCGTAGAATAAGAACCGGGCTTAAGAAGAAAGTACTTGGATCGATTAGTTCGACTAAAATACTTCAAGGCGGTGCCCCAGCATAGCTGCAGTCCAATGACCGAGACAAGTAAAAGATAAAAGGTAAGAGTTACCCGCCAAAAAGGAGATGGCCACAGAGGACACTATATGGCTATTTGCTTTTAAAGTGTACTACAAGACTTCGGCTGAAGTAATAAAGAATACTCTACGTAGTCGCTCAACTTGTTAGAAATAGCAGCCAAATCTCCCTCGAGTAACACACGCACGCACATACTACATTACAAAATCGAAATACACATTGGATAAAGTAATTTTAGGTACGCAACACCTGAAAAAAATTATGATGAGAAAGTGATGGCCATAGTGTCTTTGATCGTAGATCTGCTTAATCGAAGATGATCTGAGGCTAAACAACAACAATACTGCTTGTCCTCAGTCGAATGTCTATATTCTCCCTCTCTCTCTCTCTCTTTCACTCTCTCACATTCTCTCACATACTCTAATATAGAAAGCTGAGAGCAATGAAAAGAGCTATGAAATCAGGATCTAGAGTAGCTACATAAAGTATTGGTAGTTCTAAGTCAGCACATGTAGCTTCAAAGTGAAAATAACAATTTCAAAATGAGCATGTAGCATTTCAATTAGGAAAGCAATTTTAAAGTGAGCATAGTTCAAATCAACAAGATGATACTATATAATGTCCAAGAGAGCATATACCGCATCAAAGTGAGATTAACAATTTCAAAGCGAGTACATTACACTTAAAACTTAAAATGACTTAACTCGTCGACGATTCAATAAAAATGCAATTTTTTTCTCGGAATTTTTTCTCATTGATAAAGTTTATAATTATATGAGGCTTTGAAATTGTATTGTTTATGTCGCTTTGTATATTATACATCAAACTGTAGTAATTGAATATTTTTTCACAAAATAAACACGAATAAGTGAATTTGTGATATTGCGTTTCTATGGCGAGTGAACTGCATACTGATCTTGGTTTTGCAAATACACACAAATAGCACATATTTTTTTAACCCTGTTACAGAGTATGTATATCCTCTGTTGGTACTGTTCATTTATAAAGTAATGTAATATGCGAATTTGCATTCACTTCTACATAATCCTGCAAGTTCTTATGAAAATCCATAATAAAATATAAAAAATTTAGTAATGAGATTCAATGCGGTTGAATACGCCAAAATGGAATATGACACTACTTGGAACACATACACACACGCACTTCAGTGTGATATTCTGTATAAACAAGACAAAATGACAAATCTGTTCTTTTTCAATGACAGGAGGTCAAACTACAAAAGTGTTATTTCCATTGTTATAGCTTGCTTCCGATTCTGGAATTGCTATTCCTGCTATGAAGTGAGAAAAGTGATTTCAAAGCCTCATTCTGGAATCATAAATCTCACTTTGAAATCGCATGAGTTCATGTAGGATTGCAAATATTGAAGTGGTTATCTGCGTCGGTAAAAATTATTTACCGGATTGTGCAAATAAGAATACGTTTGCTTGCTGTGAGGTAAAAGAGAATTCATTCATTTCACGTCAAGTCCATCGTCGGAGAGAGAAAATATTTTTGTAAAAGCCAATCGAAATTGAATAATGGCTTCCCATCATTTTAGCATCTTTAACCCTTTAGCATTTAAACCGGTCATATCGGGTTCAAATATGCTTTATGTTCAAACCAGCCATATCTGGCCTCTCACACGTACCTTACAATGTTATCCTAAAAATAAACATTTACATCATAAAAATCTTGAAGCTATAAGATAATGCATGATTAATTCAAAACAATATGAATAAAATTACATTTGACAAAGAAATCTTAATACTAAAGAGTTAAAGTGATTAATCTTGGATTGATGCTTTTGTTTTAGTCTTATATCAACCCTAATTGAGCAAACCAATACCAAAAGGTGTCCAAATTTTGAAAATCCATCTGTTTATCTCACGTAGTGTCTACTGATGACCACATTATCCATTGTCTTCATCATATGTTGTATTTGAAGAAGATCTGGCTGCTATTTTTTGCAAGTTGAGTGAATGTATAGCACTTTCTCGTTGGCTCGAACGTACATGGTTAACGTTGCTGTTCTTGATGTTGAATACATACTCAGCTCTGATCGAGCAGACTTATGATGAACGTGTTCAAGCCATGTCAATGGCGTCATATTTTAGGTCTGAGGTATTTCAGAAATTTGCGGAGGGTGAAAGTGTTAACAATAGGAAAGTGTTAACAGGAGAGTGAGAACAAGACAGTAAAAACAAACTGTGAGGGCTGTTGAGCCAAGACGATAGAAAAATTATTATGAACGCTAGGTAGACGTGCCATGAGAGAAGAGACAGAAAAAAACATGTCTTTTCTTTAGGAAGGCAGTAGACAGAAAGAGAGATCCCCTTTCGTCACGTGTCAGGGACAAGAAAGGAGGAAGAGTGAGAGAGATAGAGGGAACGGTGAAAGGGAGAGAAGAAAAAGGAAAGGGTGGGAGAGAAAAACAGAAAGGATGAAGAACAAGAGAGGGAGAGAAATACACAGAGAAGAGATAGTAGAAGAGTGCGCATTGTAATTATTAAGATAAAACTTACTAGGAAAAGGATGCATAGCGTTCGATCATATAATGATATAAATAATATATAAATATACGCATATATCCATACATATATGTACATACCTACATCTGGAGCAGGGACAACTGACGAAGGGGCATACTCTTTATGTTGCATGTCTCGTTTCTCTGTTTGCTTTTTTCTTTCGTTGTTCGAAAAAAGTTCGTTTTCTGTTTTCGTTTCTCATTGTGTTTAACGTTTTTTTGATGCCCTGTACCCATGTATGCATGCATGTATACATATAGATGTAGGTATGTACATATATGTATGGATATATGCATATATTTATATATTATTTATATTATTATGTAC
>NC_068982.1:46512048-46513122 GCF_001194135.2 Octopus bimaculoides | reverse complement strand
ATATATATATATATATATATAAAATGTGAAGGCGCATGATTCAGTGGTTAGACCATGAGGTTATGAGTTCGATTCCCGGACCGGGCTTCGTGTTGTGTTTTTGAGCAAGGCACTTTATTTTACGCTGCTCCAGTTCACTCGACTGTAGAAATGAGTTGCGACGTCACTGGTGCCAAGCTATATCAGCCTTTGCCTTTCCCTTGGATAAAATCGGTGGCGTAGCGAGAGGAGGCTGGTATGCATGGGCGACTGCTGGTCTTCCATAAAATCAACCCTAGATTGCGCGTTCGCCGGTGAGGCGACTTTCCGCCCAGACTTGTACCCCGGAGGGGAACCTCTTAGGTGCACCCATGGTCATTCACGACCGACGAGGTCGAGTATATATATAATGTACTTCTCTCAGTCCAAGGTGCCGTTCTGTGGAACTGAATCAAAGATAACATGGTTAGGAAGCATGCTTCTTAACCAGAGAGCCACAAATAGAAAGTAAAAGAATAGTCTTTTTATTTTCTATTATATTTCATTAGACAAGAGATCTGGAACAGCACTCAGGCATAAAGATCGACTGATAAGAGCACCTGGTCATATAACTATTCATTGTGCTATTGATAGATTAGTTAAAGATGGTACTTTGACTTGATCCTCGATCTTAGCAATTTAACTACTTCTACATTCTCTTGTATTATACCAATTTTGAAAGGACATCTATTTTATTTTTGATGTTCAAGTATCCAAAGTGATCGATAACATTTGCAGTAAGCTTGGCCGTGAGCAGAATAGACATATCACAGCTGGGCTTGAGTATTTTGAGTATTTATGGTATTTATTGTACCGTGCATCACTTAGTGAGAGAGGTAACAGCAAGGGAAAGAGAAGGGTAGTGGTAGAGATAGGGGAAGGAGAGAATGGGAGTAAGTTAGAGAGAGAGAGGGGGGAATGTGTGTGTGTGAGGGTGAGAAAGACAGAGAATAAGAGAGTGAGAAGAAGAGGATGAGAAAAAGGAGAGAAAGAGAGAGGGAGAGAGCAAGAGAGAGAGAGAGCAAGAGAGAGAGAGAGAGCAAGAGAGAGAGAGAA
>NC_068982.1:46510006-46510374 GCF_001194135.2 Octopus bimaculoides | reverse complement strand
TATATATATGCAATCATTACATCAATTTAAATGCAGAGCTATCATCAGCTGCACAAATAAAAAGAATCAGTTGGATACATTAATATAACCTCTTATCCCTTATAAGTTGTTACTGTTCTTAAGTAGATATTTTTCAGCTACTTAGGTCTATGCAAGATGGTTATACTATATCCATATAAACGTATAAATATTTGTACGTGTGTATATATGCATACATGTGCATAACCTATAACCTCTTATTCCTTATAAATTGTCGTCTTTCTTCTTCGTAAATGGATACTTTTTAGTTACTTAAGCTTATATGAGATGGTTATTCTATATCCATATAAATGTATAAATATTTGTGCATGTGAGCACATAGATAAATG
>NC_068982.1:46509396-46509996 GCF_001194135.2 Octopus bimaculoides | reverse complement strand
TGTGTGTGTGTGTGTGTGTGTGTGTGTGTGTATAAAATTATACAAGAAGGGAAGAACCACTTATTGGTCTTCCTACATGCTGAAAAGAGATGTCAAATCCCCAAAACACGAATTAACATTCTTATTTATGCACGTTGAATGTAGGTAGGCAGGACAATTTGAAAGAATTAAAAAAAAACCCCAGTTATTTCTGTACTCCGAAGTTTCACCATTAATGATTAAAGAAATAGATATATAGATAAATAAATAAATAAATAAATGAATAAACAAATAAATAAATAAATTAATTAATTAATTTATCAATGAATCAATCATCTGTGGATCCTCAGTAGAAACTGCTGCGGTCATATAATTATAAAACTTATATACATACCTAATCACAAAGGAGACACTTGCATATCGAGTGTTATCGTTATACATCGTGAATTCAATGGGGATTTGACATCTCTTTTTAGCATGTAGAAAAACCAATTAGTGGTTCTTCCCTTCGTGCATAATTTTATACACATGTATATATTATAAAAATATTTATGGTCTACGGACATTGCTTTACGCATGCTGACTACTGGCATAAATCATTATTTTTAATAATCTTTACCC
>NC_068982.1:46507835-46508965 GCF_001194135.2 Octopus bimaculoides | reverse complement strand
GTCGTCTTTCTTCTTCGTAAATGGATACTTTTTAGTTACTTAAGCTTATATGAGATGGTTATTCTATATCCATATAAATGTATAAATATTTGTGCATGTGAGCACATAGATAAATGTGTGTGTGTGTGTGTGTGTGTGTGCATATACACATCTTTATTTTTTTGTGATTCTTAGGTTATAATTAATATATAGATAGCATATTTATCTTTCTAGTATTCCATAAGTAAATGCCCTGATCAGTCTTTATAGAAACCACATAATAAGTAAATAATTAAGTACATGAATGAATATTAAACTGATTCTATGTAATCTTTCTTTTTAATATTGAAATTTGATATATACATACAATTTACCTATTTTTGTTATGATATCATTTTTGATAATCTTAGATTTTATTTTTATACAACATAACACTATTGTTTATAAACAATCACTCATAGTACCCCATGATAAAATTTCCTCTGTTTTAACATAATAGGTTTTATTAGCGTCTTGCCCCTTTAACTGGTAATTAACATCTTTGTTTAGGGTCGTCCTCAACCCAGCCTCCTTTTATAGACAGTTGCTCCGCATCCAATTTACTACTCCTAATGGCTTGACAGTATTTATGACCATACCTAGCCATGAGCTGTCAACTCACTCTTACCTTTCATTCCAATCAGACACTGTCCTCTAGTCTTAGATTTAGTAGTTGATAAAAAGGCAAATAAATTAGAAATGAATCACAATCCTTTACAAGCTCTGACCCCAGTGGGCTTCATGCCTTTCTTGTAAGAGTAGTCTATTTTTAGCTACAATATTGACAACATGGATTTCTTCCATCTTCTTGCTCTGTTAAAGTATTTGGGAAAAATTATATTAATGTGTCCAAATAATTAAAATTCTATTTATTTGTGCAGCTGATGATAGCTCTGCATTTAAATTGATGTAATGATTGCATTGTTCAATTAAATGGAGTTACTTGAAACGGTCGTACTGCATCACTTCTTGATATCCTGTTGCTTGTTTTGATTTTATTCACCTTCGAGCTGTGCGGATAATACTGGACTGACTTAGTGCTGCTACTTAAGTACCTAATTCAACCGAATCTTAATTATTTCTTAACTCGTCAACCAAAAGTATATATATAT
>NC_068982.1:46502026-46507718 GCF_001194135.2 Octopus bimaculoides | reverse complement strand
TATATACATATATATATATCTTTGGTTGAGACATTTAACCAACCAAAAGGTTACCATTGGTTTTGCGTCTACCATTGCCTGAGGTTCACGACACTGACAAGCTGTAACTACAGTGAAATGTGCATCTGTCTTCCAGGGTATTGTATTTCATGCCTCTCTCCTTATTTACTGTATGATTCATTTTAAATATATGTTTCCCTCCACTCAGAAGCAAACAATGTAAGCAGAAGTCTACAGTGACACACCATGCTTAAATTAAAGTTAGTCGACTGTCTCATATTCTAATATTCCAGTTTCCCTTTGTCAATTCTTCCACGCAATCTCCTCCCAAATTGCATTGGTTCATTTTACAAGAAAGAATCAATTAGTTGATGACTATGTGTATATAGTATTATATAATTGATTTCTCACTTTAATCCACTTCAACGGTGATGATACAATTACTATATATATAGTCAGACGTTCATTATTATTTCTTTACCACTGGTGTTGATTTGTAGTTTACTTTCGTGTGTGTGGCCCTAGCTTTATGTTGCTTTCAACTTTGATGTATGTGGTTGCATTGACGCGGTTAGCATGTAGTTATTGCTTTCTCCACCACTGACCTAAGCGGGATGAAAATCTAAAGAATCAGCAACAAAATGTATGTACGTACGTATGTATGTATGTATGTATGTATGTATGTATGTATGTATGTATGTTTGTGTCTGTCTGTTCGTCTGTCGATCTCTTCATCCTTTCTTTGCTTATAAACATATTATACTACCAATGCACCCGGCGTTGCCCGGGTGCTATGAACTACAGCCACATTTTATTATTTATTCCTTTGTTATGGGCAGAATCGGCACACGAGGAGTATGAAACAAAAAAAGAACTTCTTTATAAACATGTTTTTCGGTCATTTTCTGATGATTAACGCTGAAGTTTCCGTCTACCAAATTCCGTCACAAGTCTGTGGTTGGCCTAGGGCTATAGTAGAAAACACTTGCCCAAGGTATCATGTAGAGGGAGTGAGCGTGGAGCCATGTGGTTGGAGGGCAAACTTCTCTACCACATAGTCATACTTGCACCTAACATGTATATGTGCGTGTGTATTTGATGTTAAATCGAGTATTGTATCCCACTATGTCTCAAAGTTCATCAAGCACAGATCTATAAGCTAATTCCCACAACTGTACACAGTTTTTCTTGCTTTATCCCAAATCATTATATCAGGTCTGTTGTGCATACATTTTATTGAGTTTTTCACTGGGACATTCCACCAGTACTCCTTTTTATTATGAGAGGCTATGGCTTCTACCATATTGTGGGTTCTTATTTCTTTGTCCTCGGGGTTATCCTTCTGACGGATTCCATTATAGAGTGTCCTAGCTACAACATCATGTCTCATCGGTAGATAATACGGAGATGACATTTTCGAACAACTGCTTATGATGTGGGTGATATCTTCGGTGTTAACTTCAGAAAGTCTGCATCGGTTGTCACATCATTTTACTGCTTTCCTGCATCTCTATCCCTTTTGTGTACCAGGTATTTGGTTGATATTTCCATGATAGATAGCTTTGATGATCAATGTTACTGTATGTGTGTATGTATGTATGTATGTATGTATGTATGTATGTATGTATGCATGTATGTATGTATGTATGTATTTGTCTATGTATGTACGTCATTGTTCAGTTTTATTTCTAGGTTTCTTGCCAATAGAGAAATAGTCGGTTTCTAACCTAGATTCAAGACTTCTTCATTTGGAATTTCAACATCAACAAGGTATGCATATATGTATGTATGTATGTATGTATGTGTGCAGATTTGTATATTTTGCTTTATGTATGTGTGTATAAAGAAAAGTTTGGCAGTAGCTTCGAAGTTTTCACTTAGATGGCTTTGTTGACTGTTTCACGAAGACAGTCATCAGAGTATCTCTGATGTCATCGTCAATATTTTTCTTGTAAAACCGCATTTTATACCCTGCTTGAGTGCTTTGAGGGCACTTTCAGTCAATATTTGATTGTTTTTATGTATGAGCAAACAGAAAAAAACATTAACGTGTTTGTTTCTTTGTGTGTGTGTGTGTGTGTGTGTGTGTGTGTGTGTGTGTGTGTGTGTGTGTGTGTGTGTGTGTGCGCGCGTATGTGCGTGTGTCTTATGTGTGCGTCTTATGTGCGTGTATATCTATCTATCTATCTATCTATCTATCTATCTATTTATCTATCTATCTATCTATCTAAATATTTATTTGTACATACATATTTATCTGAGCGGGTATACATATGTATCTGTGCATGTGTGCATATATATATATATATATATATATATATGAATTTTTCTAGCCACCCTTCTGCAAAACGAAGATATTCCGAGGCAGCAATCCAGTTAACAAAATCGTTTCACTTGCTACTTTATCTTTGCACGTGTACGTGCGCGCGTACACATACAGATACTTACCTACGTAGAACCTCTTCTTAGTAAGAATTAATTCCTACTTACTACACCAACATTGTGAGCTGACACTGTAACAGTCATCGTTGTCTCTTAGCTGAGCGATTCGGTGTTTGTGTGGCATGTTTGAAACCTTATGAAAACAGAATGCTACATCAAATATTTGGCTTTAGAACGAAGAAGCAAATATCGACACGTTTGAAGTGAAACACGACATTTTTTTTTCTTAATCGTGGAAATATTCAAACATGGTTATTATGCTTGATGTGTGAAGCCTCGTATCAAATATTTTGATTAAACGTCAATTCACAAGAGCCAATGAAGGAGCATCTAGGTCAGGGTTTCTCAACCATTTTGTATCTATGGACCCTTTTGATTACTATTTTATTCTGGTGGACCCTTATAGTCATTCGATGTATAAAAATTAGTTTTATAGAAACTTCTTTCAAAATTCCTATTTACTTTTTCACACATAAATTTCTATAGGTTAAAGTATGTAAAATGTTCTCTCTTCACTCTTTTACTCTTTTACTTGTTTCAGTCATTTGACTGCGGCCATGCTGGAGCATCGCCTTTAGTCGAGAAATTCGACCCCAGGACTTATTCTTTGGAAGCCTAGTACTTATTCTATCGGTTTGTTTTGCCGAACCGCTAAGTTACGGGGACGTAAACACACCAGCATCGGTTGTCAAGCAATGCTATAGGGACAAACACAGACACACAAACACATACACACACATACATATATATATACATGCATATATACGACGGGCTTCTTTCAGTTTCCGTCTACCAAATCCACTCACAAGGCTTTGGTCGGCCCAAGGTGCCACGCAGTGGGACTGAACCCGGAACCATGTGGTTGGTAAGCAAGCAACTTACCACACAGCCACAGCTATTTTGTGCAATTCATGCCAATACATACATCTAAACCAATTTTTTTTTCGGAGACCCTTAAAATAATATTGTGGATCCCTAATTTACAATTTTGTTGCGTGGACCTCACCAGAAATCTTATATGGACCTCCAGGGGCCATTTAGACCTCGGTTGAGAAACACTGATCTATGCGTTTGTTCGTTCGATCAGCTAGTAATAGCAGCTAGATCTCTCTTAGTTCACGTTCTGAGCCATCGAAAACACATCTAGGTATTCGTTCGACCTGCTTGTCATGGTAGTGAAATATCTCTTAATTCACGTCGCAACCAACGAATAAGTATCTAGGTGTTCGTTCGATCTGCTAGTAAGTGCAACTAAATTTCTCTTAATCTTATTTCATAAGTGTGCTGAATCAGAGCCGATTTAGAGTTAACACAATAATAGTAGTAGCAGCAGTAATAGCAGCAGCAGCAGCAGCAACAACAACAACAACAACAACCATGGATTTATTTGGATTAGTCGATAGACATCAAAGGCTTGAATGAACGGAGGTCTGTTATGGGATAATATTTTAAAACGCCTACCAATTTGGAGTCACAGGATATGGGAATAATAAAATAAAATGGCATTACTATTTGAAATAATTTAATTGTTCAAAATTGTTAAATTATAAAATCGAAAACATTAATTATAAACTCTAGATTCGCCAAAATTTATTCTGACATTAAAACAAAACAGTCATCAGAAATGAATTTATTTAAAAGCAAACAATGAATATTGTACTACACAAATAACAAATAACAAAAAAAAAAACAAACAAAAACAATAAGATATTTAAAAGTTTCAACAGCAACGACAATAATACCAGCAGTAGGGATGATGATAAAGTTGTCGATGAGGACGAAGCTGTTGATGACGATTGTAATAATAACTTTCATATTGCTTTAAAAACTTAAAAGTGATGGGAAATAAGTTTTTAAAGACGCAGAGTTAGTATTTCATTTGTGTCTAATAAAAATTCCCATTACGCTTTGTTTTGCGGCTATAAATACCTGCTGACGTGACAACATATTGCCATTTGCAATCAAAATTTTCAAATTGTAAGCTACTGGCTGAATGATTTAATTGTGTTGAATACTGGAAAAGGCTCAATACTTTCATCGTTTCAAGAAAATTGATTTCACAATATGCTTCTTGTTTTTGTTTTTTTTTGTTTTTTGTTTTTCTTTCTCCTCTTCCTCCCGCCGCCCACCTATTTAATTGCAAGGCTGGTAATATTAGAAAATAATCAATAGAAATTAATCACACACACACACACACACACACAAACACGCACAAACGCACGCACGCACACGCACACGCACACGCACATGCTCACACGCGCCCACGCACGCGCACATTCACATACATTCAGATACAAAACTCATATGAGCGTATGCCACTCATATGCTTACTCATACATACGCATCTATCTATCTATCTATCTCTCCATACATACATACATACATACATACGTACGTACATACACATATTTGTATATACATACATATATATCAATATGTATGCATACACACACACATATGTATTTATGTAATTAGACATAAATATATGTGTTTGTATAAGAGCAATATAAAACTTACGTATATATATGCATTATATATGCAAACGTACAATATGCATTATATTTAAATACATACTATATGCATATATATACAAACAAATGCACACACAAATACATAGATATGAGTGTGTGTGTGGTGTAAATTCCACAATAAATGTATACATAATAAATAGTTAATATAGTTATGTAAACAATACCATTGTGAGCTTCAATTTGAAATTGAAAAATTATCACAAATTTACTAAGAGCATCGAACCATATATTAAATGTCAGATGAACAATAAAGACTGTTTTGATATTAGTCTATAGGTTTGTTACATTTAGCCCTTAAGTATACATGTGGAAATGAACAAAACTTCGGTAGTCATTTATAATATATTCATGACATTGTTTTTAATTCCCATACACATACCAAATGAAAACGTAATGTTTTGTCACGTCACTATATTACTAGAAATCTGAAATGAGTTTGTACAAAATTAATGATTTCTACGGAAGCTGATCCGAACATTATATAGGTTTACCGTCAGTACAAAAATATAAATGAATAAATCGCAGGCGTGGCTGTGTGATACGAAGCATGCTTCTCAACCACATGGTCCTGGGTTCAGTCCCACTCCGTGGTACCTTAGGTAGGTGTCTTCTACTATAGCCTCGGGCCGACCAAAGCCTTGTGAGTGGATTTGGTAGACGGAAACTGAAAAGATGCTCGTCGTATATGTATATATATATATATATATATATATATATAT
>NC_068982.1:46486406-46501488 GCF_001194135.2 Octopus bimaculoides | reverse complement strand
GTGTGGCCCTCTACAAGGAGTTTAGAACTCCCGCCGACGGCATCACTCTCAGGGTCATTAGTCCACACAAGCCCCTCCACCACAACAAGGAGCGACAATCAGAAGGGTGGGCAGGTAGATACTATACTTAACTGAACACTATACCTCATAGTAAAGAATACATACTATGTTTATACTAAATGTATTTCTTCTTTGCATCGAGAAAAATGGGATAGACCTAGTTAGTTTTATTCATTTTTAACCCTTTTTATTAGAAATCGCTTACTTGTTTTTTTTTTCGTTTTTTTTTTGAGAGAATAATAGCTAATAGCCATTTATAGTGTACGCAAACTTGGATAAAACAAAATGGGTTTGCTTAATTTTCACAATAATGCAATCATTGATGACATGAATTAAATAATAGAAGCATTTTTAAATGTATACCTGAAGTTGTCATTATTGTCTATCTTATACTAAATTTGCTGCGAAAACTGCTAAATTGTTCGTAATTTTCACGTGAGATGAATATATTGTAGGGCCATACGAAGAAGTATTTCTTATTATTGATTATTTTACAGTTATATAAATAAAGAAAAATACAAACACATACACATACATATATTCATACATATACGCGTATATATATACATATATATATACTCACACATACACACAAGTATGTATGAATGTGCGTGGCGTAAAGAAAACCCCCAGGAATTCTATACGAGTCAAACTTATATAGAAAATAAAGAAAATATACTGAACATTTTATACAACTTTACAATAAAAATAAAATGTTCTTATCTACAACCGGTTTTACTTTTTATAGATAATCATGGCTTTGTAATCATGGCATTGTTGTAATTTCATAATTTCGGCAGTGATAGATAAAAAAAAATGCTGTTAGAGTACAGGGAGAAAACGTTCTTGAATTATTGATAACACAAGTCTGCATTTTCATATGAAGTAAATAATGATTGTCTACTTATGGGTGATTCTGAACAATTTTTAAAATTCTGATTTCAAATACGCTTTTAGTTTTTGCCTATCACGTACAGATTTTGCACAAATGGCTGCCAAAGATATGATGATTTTTCTTGTCATTCATTCCCTTTTGTGGCGGACTTTTAGATAAAAGTATGATGAAATTAAGAACAAATGACTATAGCAATAATAAAAAAGATATGAACAACGTACATAGGCCTACATGTTGACTAAATATATTTTTTTAATGCACTTAACATGGCTTTAAAGTAGTTTTACTCATTTTTAAACTTCGACCCGTGTACAATAGGCCGTATAGCCGAGGGAGTACTATGATACACTATCTTATAGTTATTTTTACACTGTAACAATCAACTTAAGTAATGCAGAAATAACAATCGTCAACGTGGTTATTCGGCTTCCGCCACATCATTGATATTCTAAAGGGCATTTCTTTTTTCTTACCGGCTTTCCAGAGTCTCAGCCCTTCCCAACAGTTGCGACATACTTTGTGTGAAGCTCAAGGTTTGTCTTCATCACCGAGTTTAACACCAAAATAAGCGAAGTATACATTTTTCACAAGATCAGTTATATTTTGTCTCTGCTTAATGACAAAATACCTGCAACAAATGAAGCAGAATATGTTTGGGTTGTTCACGCCCTTTCGTCTATATACATTCATTTTAAACGGAGTTTATACGTAAATGTCACCAACGACTGATCTTTGAAACTACTAAAACAACACTAAAGCATCGGTTAGCAATTGTTTGCACAGCTTTTCAAGGTCACGTCATCTGTTAGAGTTGCTAACGATTGTTTAATAAACTTTATATTGGCTGCTAGTTTACCTTTACTAATATTAGGTCAGCATTGGTTTATAATCTATTTTGTCGAGCAAAGTAAATCAGATAATTACTGTCATCTTATTCTCTGATACCATAATACAGAAATAAAAAAAAAACTTTATTACAGAAAAACTAAACGTGATGGAAAGAAGCTAATAACAGGTCTGAAATCAGCGGAAAGAATTGCTTTAAAAAGTTATGTAAACATTTAAACATAGAAATCATACAAACTTGTGTAATAAATATATATATTAATTAAATGTGGACTCATTGACTTAGTACACATATTTAAAGGCAATTAATATTTTTCACTGAATGTAAACACCTGGTTGAACTGCCGTTGTTCAGTTGCCGTATTACACTGATATAAATGGAGAAACTTTAAATTTCATTATGCGCACATAATTCTATATGTTCCCTATGAGATATTTGTCTAGCTGCGATACAAATTTGTGCCTTATGTAGTTTCACACGTTTCTTAATTTCATCCCAATTTGTCCATGTTATTTCCTTCACGTCCTGAACATGTTATTACGTAAACTAGGTTTCCGGACACATTGGTTAAATCATTCTTTACTTTGAAACATTGTTCTAGATGAAAATGGGATGCCGACCCTTCGGACAAGCTAAAAAAAATATGTTACAGTTGGATCGCCTTTATTTTTCTATCTGTTATTTCCACTGTCGTTGAATATAAGTTGGCATTCGATAATATTCTCATTCATGATTCTGGTTGTGTTTCACTTTCTTTAACAGTATGCTTTTGTAAAATGCAATTCATACGGGGGTCCTTTTCCAGTCCCATACATTTTGAGAAGGCGCATTTATTTCTAGGATTGTGAGTCATGACAATATTTCCATTTCAGATATGTTATTTTGTTTGATTGTCTTAGCATCCAAACAGCAATTGACTTAGCTGTTATATCCCATCATCTATTATGAATGGCGGAAAGAATCTATCATTGGCTATCGCGTCAGTTCTTTCCAGGCAATGTAAAAAAGGTTACAATATGTCCACTCCTTTTTAAAGACGGCGCATGTGATTTCGGAAGAATCTCTATCAGATTGGACAACTGTGAAAAGAACTCATCGATAGCACATCATTCACTCTTTTCGTCTATCTATATCGATATGATCATGTAATTACATGGATTCACATCCAGACCATGTGTTTAGGAGTGACTGACATGACTAGTACGGACACAAAGCATTTTGCTGCACACTGGGCAGGCGACTGAGAATACTCTCCTAATACACCGGCCGTTCCGAATTTTCGTAGTCCACTATTCTCTTCAGCTTGTCTGATCTCGGTTTTTGTTTAATTGCCATGGTTCCTTTTGTAGCCGAGTTGTGTCGTTTAAATCGCTCGGCAGCAATGATCTCCCACTCTATGAGACTCCGAATTGATGCCGATGTCTTTTAAGGAAATCAGATCTGGTAACACTACCAGAATAGACAGTGAAAATCTTTCGAAACATTTTGATTTCACTAACAAGTTTGTTACTGAAAACATTACAAGGGTACTCACTGAGTTTACACTACTAGACTTCAGCAATAGCTTGTAGTAGGAGATTGATGAACATATGCTTTTTTTAATATTTTGTATGTGTGTTTCTACAACACATTATTAATGTTATTTATGATTGTCTGTAAATATATGTTATGTTCTGCTTGACGAGTTTTTTTAACAACGATTCATGTATTCTTTAGCCAAAGTGTATTTGTTTCAGATGATACAATTTATACGTGTGCTTTTTATGCTTTCACTGGATATTGTGTCTGTTGTATTTATTGTGTTTAAATGGTTTCTCTATTGCATAGTTTGGTCTACTAAATTATTTGCATATAATATTATTGACAAGAGTTTGTTGTATTTTATTCATTTCTTTGTTTAGTTTCCCTTGTGAGGAATAATGTGAAGGTTCTTATGAATAGGAATTTCATAACTGACGCTCTATATATCTGTGGACATTCATTATGTCTAAGCATATAGAGATATGTATTGTTGCTGTAGGCTATAGTGATGTAATTTATGTGTTGTCTCTTAACGTTTACATTTAAAGATAGGATTACATCACCTGAATTTTTATTTCAGCTATTTTATCAGTAATTGCGAATAAAATTAGTTTGACTTATGTTTCTTTTTCATTTAGATAACTTTTTTCTCGAATGATTGTCACGCTGAAAACTTTTTTGTTACTGGTATACTCCAAAGAGCAACTACAATGAAAACTGGCCCTTTTTCAAGGACTCAGAAACAAGTGAAGGGGTGGGGGCAAAGAGGAACATTACCATAAAATAATATTCACAGCCTGAGTGCTTACAATAGAATGGACACTGCGAAAGACCCTCTAAAGGGAGATATAATGGTATTAAAGTGAACAGCAAGTGAATTCTGCCTCCTAATATATTATCCTAAAACTGATTTAAACAGTGAATTCATATTTTAGTAAGAATATCAACTCAGGTATTCAGAAAAAATCAGTAAGCGTTTGTTATAGAAACAATTAAAGGAATGAACGAAGAACACAAATGCGATGTTAATCTTGCGTTTGACGCGAGTGAGTTTGTTTGTCAGTGGAAGTCCTTTTCACTTGCATGTTGTGTCTAATGTGTCTAATTTTAGTTTTAGCGTTCGTTTTGTATGAGCACTACTTTAGTGTAGAATGAGTCCAGGTTTTGGAAATATTTAGTAAATATTCATTTGAGAATTATTTGTTGATACTGGAGATGAAACTTAGATACGTGGTAAGTAAATGGCTTCATAATTAATACATAGAATTACAAATTTGAGCTGGAATAAAATATGCTGCGATATTGAAATAGAAATAAAAATATTAATCGTTTAACAATACTATTTAAAAATTTCTTTTGTATCTACGTAAGAGAACACTGGAATGCATGTTTTCTATTTTATTTGTATCAGCTGAAGTGTATCTTCACCTTGTGGAAACAGGTATTGCTTGATTACTTGAGGGGCTTCAAGAAAAGACAGAAGATAACTGAATCAAATAAATAGCTTTAGGCTAGATCAGTAAAGGACAGCTAATTCTGTGAATTGGTTTATATTCTGGAAACAATGATTAAATTAATGTTAAAATATTTAATGTTGAAATCACTACAGATCTGATAAAAATAATTATGCAGCAGATAAAAATATACACACTTAGTCATTACTAAATGTTATAATTCTATGAGCAAGTACTGGTGAAAATAGCACTTTTGTTTCGTTCCTGTTATAACCTCACTAGCGAAACATCTTTATTCATGTGATGAGGTAATTTATAACCTTATGTAGAAAAACGTACACCAGTAGTTATTGCAAGCTGGAATTGTTTAGAAAATACGCATAATCATGTCCGTTCTTATGCATGAATATATAGGTTCTTAGTTATTTTCTCTTCATTATTTCGGTAACTACAACAAACACTGTTTCTCCATGAATGATTGTAATAAAGCGGAAACAAACTTACAGTTGTCTCCCCTAGTTCTCGAAAGAATTAATACATTGTTACGCAATAACTAATATCGATTTTTTTTGTTTTGCCTTCATCACTTAGTTATTTGTAGTCAACTTTTTAATGCAGGGAGTATTCAATATATTAATACTAAATTAGCTACTGACTTTTTTTTCCCTCAGATACGTGGTCTCTCTGTAATATATCCCGAAAAATTTACGTCAATTTACCGGATTTTAATATCGGAACTATTGCTGCTATTGATGGATGCACGTAGAGGATGTCAAATAAACGTTAGAAAAGATAAGGCTAATAGAAAATGTATTGTGAGTAACGTATATTATTGTTGGAGATAAAGAGAATCGCGAATGCAGTGCCTTCGTCTGTTGGAATGTTTACTTTCAAAGCTATTATGATGAAAAGTGTAGGTTAGAAGGATTCAGTAAATTTTCCAAGATATCCTTTTGGGAATAGATCAGAACATACAGTTAAATTATTCTGTCAAACTACAGCACCAGGAAAATGTGGTAACTGATTATAGATATTGCAACAGATTAAACACAACGATAAGGGATGCAGACGCTGTAACGAGTTACAGATAGCATAATGGTGTCCTCGTATCGGATATTGCAATATGTGTGTATGCAATCTATTTATGTATCTGCGTGTATATATATATATATATATATATATATGTAAATGAATGTAAGTAGGCACGTGTATTATGTGAGTATACATGCACACGCACACACACACGCACGCACACACACACGCACACACACACACACAAGCATACATACACACATACATATATGTCTGTGCTTGTTCGTTCGTGTGTGTTTATTTACTGATGAAATCAGGAAATTGAATCTACATCTATACATACATACACATGAACATACAAACACACACTCACACACATATATACAACAGCGTGTTATGTATGTATGCATGCATAGTATACGTACACATATCTATATATGTATGTATATGTATATGAATATGTGTGTGTATATGTGTGAGCGCATGTATTTTCCTAATAACAAAGAACAACAGATATTAAATGACTGAAGAACTCAATACATGTTCTCAAGATATTTAGCATTTATTTAAATAGTATATATTTATATAGAACACAACGTTAAATCAGAATACTTGAAGCATAAAATGTAGACAATGTTGAAGTTATTTAAAACCTTATAAATACATAAATACACACATACACACACACATATATGTGTGTATGTATGTATGTATGTATGTATGTATGTATGTATGTATGTATGTATGTGTCTGTGTGTTTGTGTGTGTGTGTGTGTGTGTGTGTGTATAGTTTACTTTTTCTTGAAGTAAGATCAACAAAGAAGCATTCCATCTGGTGAGAGATAAATATTGCTTAGTAGTGAATAGTATTTAGTTGTGAGCTACTAAATAATTTCATACATTGAAGATATTATATAGGCGGGTCTTAAAACACGCCAAATGTCTCCAAGTAATCTCCGGGCTCTGGGCACATGGCCTATGCATGTTACAATAGAATGAGAGAAATGTGAAAAAAAACAGATGAGGGAAGGTTAAAAAATAAATAAATAAATAAAAATCGGAAAAGGAAACGAAAAAAGGAAAAAGAAGAATTAGAGTCATGTCTCCTTTGATCCTAAAGTAGCGAGACAAGATGGTGAAGAATCAATGGAAGGCGTCTAAAGTCAACGATACAGGTGCTCAATACAGAGGGGGTGGTTGTCTCCAATTCGCCAAAGGAAATTTGTCCATAAGTTTGCATTTGCTGAAAATTTCTTATTAGGAATTCAGCAGTGTGGTGGAATTCTTAGATCTAAAAAGGAAGGATATGTAATTTTTCAGCTACGCATAGCTTACATTGTTTTTATTCATTAATATATGGATCTACGATTTTCTATCTGATTGCATAAGGTGAGGAGTTGGGCTTCAAACCCCATATGTTGCTAGCCAACTTAGTAGCTTTACTTTTAACCATGTGCGGGAAAGTAGATAGGTGGTTAGTATAACGACCTTTTGAAGTTGCTGTCGCATAACTCGGGTTAGTAGCCCCCGCCGCCCTCCAGATAATAAGGAATATTCATATCAAAATCAGAGAGGCAACTATTCTACAACAATAGGATAATACCAATACTACAAGAGAATGCATGCGAGAAAAACATTTCTATTTAGTAAGGGCTCAACGTGGGTTTAAAAATCCGATACAGTTGAATTGTTCAATGTATCGATGAAATTGTATGACAGTGCTGACATCTGCGATTTTGTAGATCACTTTATATCAAATACATTGAGATCCAAGTTCCCATCCTACGATGTCTGTCTTTCTGTTTCTCTCCGAGCATAGGATGCATCGATTAGAATCTAATCATTAGATGATAGGCGCACAAGAGCCTCCGCCACACAGATTCAGAAAACAATGTCAGATTTCAATTCTAACGTCTTCAATTTCTAGTGATTCTTAGTTTTGACATGACCATCAACAAATCCGAAAGACAAATATTGAAGAACCCTACTTCACCCATGGTTAGCTCTTTCAAGAGTAGGAAGTAAGAAAAACCATTACACCTATGCACTACATGGAAAAACAAAATACTTCGTTTAACGAGACGTGATAAATTACGTCAAATAATGAAGAAATCCTTTCTGACCAAGAGGATTATCCGTCGATCCATCGGGGAAGACATGGGAAGACATGTAATAAAAAAATTGAAGTAAAGGCGTTCTATTGTGGAAATTATCCGGTAACGACGGGTTACTTAGCTAGTGTATATATACACTAAACGATTTCACACGAGTCAATTTATACTGAAAAAATATTATGGAAGATAAATTTAATTTGGTTTATTTCAATTTATTTTCATTTCATTTCAGCATACCTGGATCGTCTTTTTAAAGCGATCGATACCAATAACAGCTTAGTTAAAATTGTAAATACTTTTCCATGATAAAGTTCTCATGGCATTTTCTTATTTACCTTTTTGCCACACACACACACACACACACACACACACATTTACAAAATATAGACATTTATTTCTCCTACTTTTATCATATAAAATTATCTTCTTCACTCTCCCGTTTTTTTTGTATTTTCAATCCATGTATTATATTATGCGACCCCAAGTAGTTTTGATGTATTTTTCCCCTTGTCATGGATAATTTCATAAATTTTGTCAAAACCTTTCACCGTCATCATTACCACCACTATTACCCTCATACATACTCTAGCACACACACACGCGCGCCCACATACACACACACACACACATTACATTATATGAACAGTTAAACGACAAAAAAACCCCCATATTTTTGTAAATAACTATTTGAGGATAGCAACAGCTGCAGGAGTGACGGGAACGAGACCACACAACAATACTAATAGGTGACATTTAAACGTGAAGAGATAAACCTTTATGTTATTAATTTAAGATAATTTTGAAAACACATATTGTAAAACAAGAAGAAACCCGGGTTATTTTCGCCTAAACTAAATGAAAACAATGGAATGTTTCA
This sequence comes from Octopus bimaculoides, assembly GCF_001194135.2. NCBI lineage: Eukaryota > Metazoa > Mollusca > Cephalopoda > Octopoda > Octopodidae > Octopus > Octopus bimaculoides. The sequence goes on along the minus strand of NC_068982.1, from coordinate 46,492,688 downwards.
GTTCGCCAAGTTAGTATAGACACTAATTTTATTGATTCCCACCAATGCAAAATATGCATTGCCCTGTTATGTGTTATTGTTTATCTCTCATTCAGCCCTAGGTGTATGTTAATCGCTGGATCATCCCATCCTTTTTGTACGTTTTTCAGGATATCCGTACCATGGGCAACATAATCCAAAGCGTCATATTTTCAGACTGTAGGATGTGGTTTTAAAAGATATTTCGTTGCTATTTCTAGCAAGTTGAGCGACTACATAAAAGATCTTGTGCTGTTGGCTCACACTTTTATTAAATATTTCTAAAAATGAAAACTTAAATATCTGTTGATCCGAAAACATGTATCTTTGGAACGATTGATCTCACGAAATCTAACATGATTTCATTGTTAACCTCTAGGTACCCTGTATGTTTGTTTTTTGATATCCTATGATGCTAATAAGGAATAAAAATCTTTATAGCCTTCGACTTATTCTGGAAAATGGTAGTGTTTGCTGAGAAAAGTGCTTTCGCTGAGCTGGAAATAGTTTTGAAGCATCCTATGACACGCAAATACACAGAAATCCGCTGCCGGAGGTTTTTAGTCTGCTATTGATATTCTTCTGTGATTTTTTAGCCTTATACATCTATACAAGATGCCCTTTCGAGATGAATACCACAGTTCATTGCTTTCTACAGTAAATCCACGTTAAGTAAGATATACCGAATGCCATTTTGAACTAATGCTAATAATGAATTTTTACCAAGTCTGCTGGCTGTCTGCGACATCAGTGATTTGTTAAGTACTGTTTTTTTTTCAATATAAGTAGAGGCTAGGTTTGTCTAAGTATACGGTTGCTAATGGATGTAGCAATTCCAACTCTGCTGCTGGACGATTTTCGTCCACTACTAATATGCTTCTAAGCTTTATAGCATTATACATCCATACGAGATGTTTCCTGGAGACGAATACAGCAATTGCGTGGGGTTTCTACAATTTATCCACGTTAAGTAAGATATACTGAATGCTATTTTGAACTTAGTGTTTCATCGCTAATAACGAATTTTTACCAAGCCTGCCGGTTGTTTGCGAAACCAGTGATCCGTTAATCACAAGTAGTGGCTAAATTTCTCTAAGCATGCCCCTCATACTAATGCAATTAGGTAGAAATCCGGATTTAGCAATTCCACTTCTTTAAGGCTTACAAAATGCCATCTTAAAATAATACTGCTTCCGTCGTTAATAACGAAGTTCCTTATTGCTTGATTTTATAGAAATCACTTAAACTGCTTAAATAAGGGGCATAGTATTGTGCAAACAGAAAGAAATATCACAATTCACCCTTTTGCATGCACTAAGTGCAAAATATAGAAAGAGTCTATACTCACTGTCTTGGAGAAGATTTTGTTTTCTGTATGGAACCATAACCACTTTTAAGGTTGCATCCCACTTGTCCTTTGAAAATTCTATATCTACGCTATGACTCTTAATATTGGTCCTATAATTTAGGGCGGTGATCTGGGAGAATCTTTAGCATACTGGGTAAAATACTTAGCGGCATTTCGTGCGTCTTTACGTTCTGAGTTCAAATTCTGCCGAGGTCGATTTTACCTTTCATCCTTTAAGGGTCGATAAAATAGGTATCAGTTGGACACTGGAGTCGATGTAATCGACTTACGCCCTTCCCCCTAAATTGCTGGCCTTGTATCAAAATTTGAAACCAATTTTGATGTTATAATATTTGTTGCAGGTGTATGACGTGCCAGAGATCAGAAAGCATAAAATGAACAGTTTTTTAAAAATTTATGTATTTGTTTATTTTGCTTCTTTAATAAAATCATAATTCATAATTATAGTGATGTTGAAATGAATGAATTCTGTAGCTGTTACAGCCTCTGAATGTAACGTAGCTATATCAAATAAGAACTTATAACATTACGATGGACTGATGCATTAAATTCATTATCTCTGATTGGTTGACTTTTCTGGCAAGAATATCTTCGATCAATGAATTTTACTGAAGATAATAGCATGATACAAATTTTAGCTAAACTTTATAGTATTTCTTTGACTCTGCCTGAAGGTAATAGTACCGTATTGACTTCGGTTAATATTTCAGTTGAAATTTACCAGATATTGTTGCAAGTTATCTTCATCATGTCAACTTAACTGAAAAGATATATTGAGATATAGTTGCGTAGTTTTTGAAAACATTCTATATGAGCGGTTTCGAAGCCAAAATTAGCACGATATAAAATCTGTTCTGCATAAATAATAATAACAATTTTTACTTGCTTTTTGACAAATAATTATTCTGTAATATTAATAAGGAAACGCAATTGATTACTGTAGCAGCATGATTAATTGTTAATGCTGTGAAGCGAACAAGGTGACGGGAAAAAGAACTAAAACAAGAGCGTATCATAGCGAACTGAGCGGATGAACAGTCAACAAACTGTCAATGGCCAAAATCAACCAGTTCAGCTTGTAAACAACTGCTATCATCTGTAGTCGTGGCATGCGCAGATGAGACATTCAGCAATCGAAAGACCAATGTCACTTATTGATCTAGGCAAGTCGCTAACTTGGATGATGATGATGATGATGATGTTATGATGATGATTCACTTATTATTTTACTGGCTGCTGTCAATGGAGTGATATCATGCCAATACTCAGTTTTTACGGCTCAAATAATTGACAAATACATATTCTATCTACCTTGCAAAGATGAAGGACGAAGTTGATCCAGAAAACATTAAAGGGATGTAACTCGATACTTCAAAATATTTTCTTCAAAACTCCTCGAATCTATTATCTTAAATATTTGTTTTAAAAAAGTGATCGCAGACAAAAATAAATACGTAAATAAATGCAAAAGGAACCTGCAGACAAAAAAAAAAGAAGCCTAAAGTACTTCAATTTTAAATAAGACCACACAACGCGCGCGCGCGCATCAAGCTACGTAGTAGACATAAAAATATGACAAAGTAATTATTTTTCTATAGATTGAAAATATGAGGAATAGCCTTATTCGATTTTCGAAACTTATTTGGTTTTCATCAGAGATGTCTACAGGCGTGGCTGTGTCATATAAAAAGCTTGCTTCCCAACCACATGGTTCCGAGTTCAGTCCCACTGCGTGACGCTTGGGCAAGTGTCTTCTACTATAGCCTCGGGATGACCAAAGTCTTGTGAGTGGATTTGATAGACGGAAACTGAAAGAAGCCCGTCATATATATATATATATTACTAGTAGAGGCATATATTGGAAGAAAAAAGCAGAATATGCTGTATAGGAATTTGTTATTCTAAATTCAATTTATTCTTCAATTGGGAAATCAATTCTGAATTCATAACACAAAATTAAAATAATAATAATAATAATAATAATAATAATAATAAACGAAAATACAAAATTTACTACGTGTATGAAGGGAGATAAATTCTATCACGTGTTGAAGGAAATAACGTAAGAGCTTATGGGTAAACAACATATTTTGTTTTCTGGTTTGGAGCATAGACAAATAAGTCATGCAAACTACCAACCCTGGAGCAACCAACATAAAGTTGACCACGAGAAAAGCAAGGCTCAATTAAGTGCGAGTCAGTAGATTTTAAGGTCTGACCATGAGCTTTATTAATAGACATTGCGAAGCAAAGTCGCAGTAAGAATTGTGTACGTTTGAACTCAAATGGCATGGCTGTTGGTTTGATTGGAATTCTTGGAATGAAAACCTCTTCCCCAGAGGCACATCCAGTGATGATGATAGCTTCTGTCACATTAGGTGATAATGTCTTCACAATCAACTTTGTCCCATTGCATAATTTAGGAGGATTGAAATTTCTTAGAAGCATTATTAGGACTCCTACCTTCAGAAAAAGTTTATGTTGAGGAGTTACAGGTGGCTCAAAAGAATTAAGGAACTCTGTTGTGTAATGGACAGCTTGATTTCATCAAAGAATGAATCAACTGATTTGTACTCCTAAATGACTGTTTGAATATTATTCATTAATTCATACTGATGCAAGATCCCAATGTTCATCATTTTCTAAGAAACGTTATTGATAGCTTGCCTCCCTATAATAATGATCATTTACCCTCCTCAAATCTTGGAATGATTTGGGACCACGTACTTCATGCAAAAGGAACCGTAAGTATTAGGTTGTTCAGAAAATAATGGCCGCTCTAGGTGTTGTGTTTTGAAACGCAATTTTATTATAGTATTTTAATTATATTTTAGGTGAATTTCAACATACTTAATAATTTTCTACTTATTTCAGTCAGAAAACATTCTAGAAGCATAGGCGCCCTTAATTATGAACATGACAAAAAAAAGGAACTTCTCTTAATTTTCTTGCATGAGTTCAAGCTTGAGCACAATACCTCCCATTCCGCTACCAATGTCAACAGAGAATGGGGAGAGGGGTCCACAAGGGATCGCACAGTACGAAGGTAGTTTCAGAAACTCCGTAGTGGTGTTGAGAGCCTTGAAGATGAAGAAGGTTGAGGATGGTAATGCAGTCTTGATAATAAACAATTGAAAGCAATTGTTGAACAAAACTCACATCAAAGTGTGAGAGAAATGTTTCAGGCACTTGATGTCGGTATTGCAACGATCTCACACAATCTGCAGAAGACTGGTAAGATGAAAAAGCTCGATAAATGGGTACTGCATGAACTCAATGAAAATCAAAAAGTTCGGCGTTTTGAAGTGTGCTCGATGCTCTTTCTGCGAAGCACCAATAATCCATTTCTTGACCAAATAGTCATTAGTGATGAAAAGTTAATCCTTTATGATAACCGTAAACGATCAGGTCAATGGTTTAATCGTGATGAGTCCCCCAAACATTTTCCAAAGTCAAAATTGCATCAGCAAAAGATTATGGTGACTGTCTGGTGGTCTGCAATTGGTGTTGTCCATTACAACTTTCTGGAAGCCAATCAGAGCATTACAGCAGAGGTTTACTGCAATCAACTAGCTGAAACGCACGCTCACTTGCAAAAAATGAGACCTGCATTGGTGAATCGGCATGGTCCAATTCTGCTCCACAATAATGAAAAGCCACATGTTGCAAGAATGTCTCTGCAGAAACTCACAGACTTGGAATACGAGACTTTACTACATCCTCCATATTCTCCTGATCGTTCACCCATTGACTACCATTTATTAAAGAATTTAAACACGTTATTTAAGTGATAAAACTTTCAGGTCCAAACCAGAGGTGGAATCAACTTTCAAAGATTTCTTAGCAACAAAGCCAATAAGTTTTTATTAACGAGGCATAAATAATCTCGTTGATTGATGACAGAGATACAAAGATGTTCACAGTTCATACTTTGACTAATCAAAACATTTCTGTTGCTAATTTTTCCAGAATAAAATTGTTTCTGAAATCGGCCATTATTTTCGGAACAACCTAATATTAGCATTCTGCTTGTCTTAGGTGCAAACTCTTGCAAGAACGTCAGCCCCACGTTTCCTCTTGCGCCATTTATTGTTTCTCGAGGAGTAATACTTGGGTAATTGTGGGTAAAGGAGTTTTCTTGCAACTTCATCCACTTGACACAACTTAAACAAGGCAGTTAGAGTAGTTTCTTTTGGAGAAAGTGCTTGTTGCAAGACTGTTTATTTTGTAAAGATAACCCTGTGACTATTCTCTAGATGGACACTCAGATGAATGATGGCTGAGTACCTCTCATGAATGAGAAAATTGAAGATGCGCTAAAAGCCTCAATGGTACTGATGTATCTTCCTGTCATACTACGCAACTTCGTCATTTTTATTTATCTACTGACTGCATTCTGCATAAGAGTGTATGTTGCAGTATCTAGACTTTTGTTTATATATTTGCACACATACTTAATAAATAGAGTTAACAGAGTTGCAGAAGACAACATTGATTCTGGCTACCTGTCCTCGTCTTTGCTTCATTGTAGAATACTGATCATCTACATCTACGGAAACTGTTTTGAAAATTAAAATGGGGATTAAATGAAAAAATGAGTTACGTGAATACCTTCACAAAAGTGACTGAAATAAATGGCGATTGTGGAACGCCGCAAGCAAGCACGCGCGCGCACACCCTTAAAGACGGTGTCCCCAGCATGGCTGCAGCCCAATGATACAAACAAATGAAAGATATAAGACAAAGAAGACAGAAAGAGTGGTAGACTCCCTTCTTTTTAATAACAGGACTCACAATTATCGATTACGAAAACAGCTTAAAATATATACTCGTGATTTTATTATTCAACCAAACTTGCTCCGCCAAATTCATTTAGTGATGTCGCTTGCATACAG
>NC_068982.1:46485307-46486368 GCF_001194135.2 Octopus bimaculoides | reverse complement strand
CACTCACTCACTCACTCACTCACTAACTCAAGAATATGCATATACCTTCGTCTACTGCGTTAAATTTCTCTATATAATCTGACTCAGCAATACTGACTAACCGCAGGTTATATTAACAATAATTATAGATTTTATAACTTCTAAAATTGTTACAAAGATTCGTATTTCGTCTTGGTAAGTTCAGAAGATTCTGACCGTTAGCAACAGCATCAACGTTAGCTGTCTGACTTAGATAAATATCGATTTCTAAAGCATTGGCATAAGGCCACACAGTTCGTGGCTGGGAAGTATTGGATTTAATTTGATCCAGTGTTTGAACGATACGTATTATATCGACTTCAGATGAATGAAAGGGTTAAATCGATCAACTGTTGCAGGATTGCAACTCGAGAGAGCATAAGCGGATATAACAAAATACGGTATCTTTTAGATTTTATCTCTTATACGTGTTTCTGTGTTTGGACTGCGGCTATGCTGGAGCAGCGCTTGAAAGGTTTTAACCAAAAGTATCGACCCCTAGTAGTGGAGGCGCGTGGCTTAGTGGTTAGGGTGTTAGACTCATGATCGTAAGATTATTGGTTTCGATTCCTGGACCGAGCGATGTGTTGTGTTCTTGTGCAAAACTCTTCATTTCACGTTGCTCCAGTCCACCTAGCTAACAAAATGAATAATCCAGTGATGGCCTGGCGTCCCGAACAAGTGGGGAATATATACGCCATTGAAACCAGGAAACTGGCCCTTATGAGTCGGTACGATTCGAGAAGGGGACTTTACTTTTATCGACTTTAGTACTGCTTTTATTTCTTTTACATGTCTCAGTCATTTGACTGTGGCCATGCTAGAGCACCGCCTTTAGCCGAACAAATCGACGCCAGGACCTATTCTTTGTATGCCTAGTACTTATTCTATCGGTCTCTTTTGCCGAACCGCTAACTTACAGGGGCGTAAACACACCAACATCGGTTGTCAAGCGATGTTGGGGAGACAAAGACAGACACACAAATACATACATACATACATACATACATACATACATATGTATATATATATATATATATATA
>NC_068982.1:46476572-46484299 GCF_001194135.2 Octopus bimaculoides | reverse complement strand
TATATATATATATATATATATTGCTGTGTCTGGGGAGAGTCTTTTAATACCTTATTTAACACACACACCGGTAAAGTTTCCACTGATTTACTTATTTATTTTTCCTACAGTTTTTTTGTTGCGTCTTGCAACCTTTTCAATATATATATACATATTAAAAATGGGGAAAGCCGGTTCATGGGATTACCTTAAGTTTCCCGTCCATAAAGAGTTTAGCTTTATGGCGTATTGTCAGTTCCCAAAATCCCATGACCTCTTCAAAATATTTCAAACAGTTTCCGTCGTTAGCAGTGCTACCATAAGGTATGGGCACGTTAGGCATTTGTCAGGGACCTTACGGTTCTAGGAGACTAATTCTGATCTATGTGTTGCAGCTTGTCGTCAGTAAATATATACTATAGAGTCTAGTGCTATGATTTTCCCAAGGACTTACAGTGTTGTTAAGACGGACCTCGTCGTAAGGTATTATTGTCACCACTGTGGAAACAAGTATAAGATATAAAATGAGAGAGAAAGAAAGAGAGGGTAGGAAAACGAGACATAGAGAGCGAGAGGGGGCAGGAACACAAAAGAGAGAGAAAGAGATTGAGAGAGAGAAAATGAGAGAGAAATAGAGAAAGAAAAAACTAACAAGGCTAGGTTTTCTTATTTAAGAAAATTAAATGTAATGACAAAGTAACGGAGGAGAAAGAAAATAAGAATTAACATCTTGAGTTTCTCAGAAAGTATTCGAGGTTGTAGAAAACTACATCTTGTAATCAGAACGAATGCACTCTGAATATTTTAAGAAATTTGTTTTCGTTTTCAGTTTATTTTATCGGATTTTTTCTTGTTTTTGTTTTCATTTCTTTGTTATTTCCTTACAAAGTAGATAAAACAGTTCGTATTATTCCATGGAAGGTTCGCGAGAATTAAGCGAATTAATGAGAAAGAGAAAAATAACGACAACGAAAAGAAATCTTCATATCAGTTTTAAATAAATTCTTGCAATCTTGCTTTATTTCAACGCTTTTAAATCCAACGAGATTTTACTCATGCTGATGCTAAGCTTTGTAGTAGTAGTAGTAGCAGCAGCAGCAGCAGCAACAGTAGTAGTAGTAGTAGTAGCAACGACAATAGTAGTAGTAGCTGTAGTAAAAGTACGAGCTGTTGTTTTATCAAATGCATTCTAAAGGTGGCCATCCAGTTATAAGCATACTTAAAAAAACTATCATTGTACTTTATTTTGTTAAGACTGTAGAATGCTCTTTAGTGTCACTTGGTTGCTATTTCAGCCAAGTTGCTATTATTATTACTTTCAGCCAAGTTGCTATTTCTAACATGCTGAATGACCACGAAGATTCTTTCTCCCCCCTCTCTCTTTCTCTTTGGTCTCCATGTAATAATAGTAACACTTTCAAATCCCACGACATGTTACGTTAAATGTAATGCGAATTTTATTATCATAATAATAATAATAATAATAATAATTATTATTATTATTATTATTACATGATCAGATGCTTTCCAAAATGAGACCATTCCACACTTATAAGGATTACTTAAAATTGTCATTATCTCATATACCCTTCCATTTTTTTTTCTTTTTAAGACTATAGGATGTCAATCAGTGCAATTTGGTTTCCGTGTTGCAAGAACTCGCTATCTGGAATCAGTTAATCTTTTTCTTTTTCTTTTTACTCTTCTGTTACCATATTCCTGCTGAAATACGCTGCTTTTGATTCAGCTAATTTTGTAAATAATGAAAAATTTATTATTGTAACTGTCATTATTATTCTGGTATTGAAAGCAGCGAGCTGAAGGAGTCGTTAGCACAACGGGCAAAATGCTTAACGGTATTTCGTCTGCCGCTATTCTCTGAGTTCAAATTCTGCCGAGGTTGACATTGCCTTTCATCCTTTCGGGGTCGATAAATTAAGTAGCAGTTGAGTGCTGGGGTCGATGTGATCGACTGTCCTCTTCCTCACAAAATCCAGGCTTTGTGCCGAAAGTAAAAAAGTATTATTCTAGTATTAAAGACGGCGAGCTGCCAGAACCGTTAGCACGCCGGGTAAAATGCTTAGCGGCATTTCGTCCGTCTGACGTTCTGAATTCAAATTCTGTCGAGGTCGACCTTGCCTTTTCATTCTCTCGGTGTCGATAAAATAAGTACCAGTTGAACACTGGGGTCGATGTGATCGACTTTCCCCTACCCATTTTCCCGAAATTACTGGCCTTGTGTCAAAATTTGAAACCATCAAGGCAGCGAGCTGGCAGAATCGGTAGGTCGGGCAAAATGCTTAGCAACATTTCGTCCGTCCTTATTTTCTGAGTTCATTTTCCGTCGAGGTCGACTTTACCATTCATCCTTTCGGGGTCGATAAAATAAGTACCTGTTGAGCACTGGAATTGATGTAATCGATTTACCCCCTGCCCCGAAATTTCAGGCTTTGGGCCTATAGTAGAAGCGATTATTGATCTGGTATTTGGAACATAAATTAACATAAAATTCTAATGGTCGATTTTAATTTAGATCATTTTAAAACGGGCAATTTTTATTATGGAATCAAGAGCGGTTTCAGGATGGTTTATATAAAGAAATTTTTTTGATACCTATCCGCCCGAAAGCACCCCTGATTCTCTGGTACAGGCGTTGAAGAAAAAGTAGGTAAGGATATTTTTTTTATTGTTTACTTATTTCAAGTTACTGGACTGCGACCATTTTGGGGCACCGCTTTGGTATATCTTATTAGTAGGGTATCTATTCAAAGTCTTGTACTGTACCATCTGTCTTTTACCGAACCGCTAAGTTGCGGAGATGTAAATATACCAACGCCGGTTGTCAATCGGTATTGGGGAAGACACACACACACACATGATCAGTTTCCACACAGATCCCGCTACCAAATTCCCTTTTTAGGCATTGGTCGGCTTGGGCCTGAAATTGAAGATAATTACTGGACTTTCGCGCGGTGGGATTGAACCAGAAACCTCGTGACTGCTAATCGAGCTTCTTAAACGCACAATCATACTTGTTTTTTTTTCTCTCATCACTACAATACGTATTATTGTTACTTAGTATGACCAGTTAAACCTGTTCTACAATCTACGACAGCCAAATAGGTGAAGACCCCCTTCGGTCATGAATGACTACGGGATTGCAACTAGAAAGTTACCCTCCGAGGCACAAGTCTGGGCTAGGTTGTTTATAGAAGACCAGCAGTTGCTCATGCTTATCAGTCTTCTCTTTGCACGCCACCGATGTTATCTAAGGGAAAGGCAAAGGACCATACAGCTTGGCACCAGTCACGTCGCAAATCATTTCTACAGCTGAGTGAATTGGAGCAACGTAAAATAAAGTGTCTTGCTCAAGAACATAACACACAACCCAGTCCAGGAATCGAACTTACTACCTTATGATTGTGAGCCCGACAGTCTAACCACTGAGTCATGCGCCTTCATGACAGCCAAATAATGGGTTTTTAAGTGGTCAAACAATGTATTAGAAATAGCAGCTAAAACTTTCTTTTATGGTTAAAGGTAGTGATCTGAAATCATTCCCTACAACAATAAATGGAGATCGTATTAGGTTATGTACTCATAGAAGTTCATAAACAGATAGAATGCCTGACCAGAGAAAGTTGTCCTGGGACTAAAGAACAACAACTGCAACAACAGCGGTTGCAGTTATTTTTCTGTTATCTTTTATCTTTTACTCGTTTCAGTCATTAGACTGCGGCCATGCTGGGGCACCGCCTTGATGAATTTTTCTTGAACGAATCAAATTTTTTAAAAGCCTGTCAATTGTGCTATCATTTTTTTTTTGCTGAATCGCTACGTCGTGGGTCATGTAAACACACAAACACTGGTTTCAAGCGATGGCGGGGAAAAATGCAGAAACAAACACACACACACACATACGCACACACATACACACACGCACGCAAAGAAACTTTCTCCCCACACATATACGAAGGGCTTCTTTCAAAGCTTTTGTATGTTCGATGTTATAGTGGGAAACACTGTACCCAGGGGCCACGCCGCGGACATGAACCCTGAACCATGTGGTTGGGTTGCAAACTTCTTACCACCCAGCCGCATACTGACGTATGAAGCGATCGAATGTATGACTACTACTTGCTAATTCCATTGAGTATGGTTGAAGGACATAAGGTGAAAGCAACTCTATTTGAACTCAGAACGTAACAGAATGGATATAGCTGGATATTGTAAGGATTTTCCATCGCCACTCCAAGAATTATCTTTTATCCTTTACTGGTTTCAGTCATTGAACTGGGGTGCCACTTTGAAGAGTTTAGTCGAACAAATTGATCTCGGCTCTTATTTTATTTTCGAAACGTGGCACTTATTCTGCCGGTTACTTTTAGCCAAACTGCTAAGTTAAAGGAATGCAAACAAACCAGCACCAATAGTTAAGCTGTATTGGGATGACAACCACAAAGACACACAGAGAAATACATACATGTATCTCTCTCTCTCTCTCTCTCTCTGTCTAATGTGTATATATATATATACATATATATATTTGTACGACGGGCTTCTTTCAGATTCCGTCTTCAAAAATACACTTACAAGGATTTGGTCGGCCCGGGACTATAACATACTTGCCGAAAGCGCCACGCAGTAGAACTGAACTCAGAACCATGAAGCTGAGAAATAAACAATACAGTTGTGTCTGTGCCTAAACTATAAAAATATTTTCAATTTGTAATATATATGCACGTCTTAACCGACCGAGTTCCATTGCACAGAGCCGAAAGTGATAGTTAAACCAACGATGCTTGAACTCAGAACGTAATGGAATGTCTATAGCTGAATAGTTAAACAAATTTCCACTAATACTCAAACAATTCAAAAAAGCAAATACATGTATTTACACGATTTTTCTGAACGCATAGGAAGTGGTATCAAAAAGTTCCAGGACTTATTTACCTAAGTTTTATCATCATCATCTTCGAAATAGTCACCTTGTGAAGCAATACACAGGTCCCAGCGTCCCTGTCACTTTTGGAATCCGGCCTGGAGGTCGTTTTTCTTAAGCGATTCGAGGACCTTCTGCGATTTGCTCTAGATCTCAAAAACAATGTTAAAACGGTGACTTTCGAGCTGCATTTTTCATTGTGGGCAAGAGATGCAAGTTCGCAGGTGCTAAACCTGGTGAATAGACCAGGTGCTGAAGAAAATTAGTATCATGGTGTATTTGGCGTGAAGTTCACGAGTGAGGAGAGCTCTGTGACAGAAAGCATTGTCATCGTGAAGAATCCAATTCTTCGCGCACCACTGATCCGGTCGCTTTTGCTGAATATCCTCCCCCAAATCGCTTTAAAACGTTGTTGATTGTCTTCCAACGATCCTCATGCATAAGCTGATGAACTTTCTCCACATTTCCGGAGGTGACGCTCGTGGCAGGTCTTCCAGCGAATCTCCTCAATCAAACGCTCAATGTTGGGGATTCCTTACTACGTCTAGTGGACGATGCCTTCGCACCACTCAGGCGACAACCCTCCGATTCAAGAAGTATACCCATGAGTTGTCGTTGCTGGTGAGGGTTTTACGACACGTAGCGGAAACGTTAGGTCAATTCTTAGGTATGCTGGTTGGTCCCCACGCAGCACTAGAGATACACGAAATGAAGTGTTTTGCTCAAGAATACAACACGTCACCCGATCCAGGAATCGAACCCACGATCCAGCGATCGTGAGCACAACACCTTAACCATTTGGCCACACGCCTTCACACCGTAAACGGACACGGACCCCCCCCCCCACACACACACACACAAATGTACACAGAAGCATCCACATTCATACAGAATGATATAACACTGAAAAATCTAATGTTAATTTCAGGATAGCATCGAAGCACAATTTATTGATGTAAAGGTGCGAGCGAATTACTGACGCTCCTTTGAACAGATATATAAGTACTTTTAAGTCATCTTATTTTCAATACCTATCTAGTAAAGATAGGCATCTAGTAAACACCTATCTAGTAAAGAAACAACTGTCTCACTACCAGCCTATCTAGTTATCCATCTCACTCTTACTCTCTCCCCATCTCTATCTATCTATCTATCTATCTATCTATCTGTCTGTCTGCCTGTCTGTTTATCTATCTATCTATTGATCGATCTATTCGGACATATAGATATATACATACATACATACATACATACATATATATATATATATATATATATATATATATATATATATATATGTATACACATGCGCGCGCAAGCACGTACACACACATTAAATGGAAGAACGCTTTGAAATAGATAATCCCACACAGCACCGATTTTTAAAAAAAGTAATTCTATACTTAATGCGAAAATCATTCGTGCTAAAATGATTTCTTTCTTTCTTTCTATCTATCTATCTATCTTTCATGTTAGAATCGATCAACTTGTACTGAGACACACACATTTCACATTTAAATATCATGAAAATAATTTTAGGTATAACCTTTCCGTTTGAATAGTCAACCTTACTAAAACTGACATTGATATCATAAGCAAACACATTCTATGCCTACGCATGCAACAAATTGTATTATACTACTGTGTAATAACATCTAAATTACTTACAGTGATTCATGTCTAGTACGCAACTGGTACTTCAACCCCGAAAGATGAAAGGCAAAGTCGACCTCGGCGGAATTTGTACTCAGAACGTAACGGCAGACGAAATACTGCTAAGCATTTCGCCCGACGTGCTAACGTTTCTGCGAGCTCGCAGCCTTTGAATGGTACTTAAATTGAGATATCTAATGTAGACGTGTATAAAAATAAAAAAGAAAATGTTGTATCTTATATTCTGCAAGAATCCTTAGACATTGTTCATATTTTCAGGAGAATTGTCACTAAATCTCAGGATAACATCTCAAAGAGCTCTTGAATGGCCTTTACATGTGTAAAAGCTCCGTTTTCTACTTCAAACGACAAATTATATTTTTCATTCAATGCATGCTACAAGACAAAACTCCGTTATCACTTTGTGATCTTGAGGAGTCATGAAAATTTGTATGTCCATAGAAGCCCTACTCACCACATATCGAAAGGCACGTTAATCCTGAGTACTTGGCGATATTTGCAATAAAGGTGAACACGAACCGCAGGTCAACGTTGTTACCAATGCCTTTTGTTAGACCCCCCCATATTCCCTTACTCTAAACACTGTAGTACGTGGTTTTGTTGCAGGTACGTGACGCATAAAGTAGGCATTTTACCCCCTCCTTGATTTGGTAAGCAACACATATTGTACTATACGCTCGACTGCATGTAATATGGGAAAGCTCACACCACATATCCTCGAGGGATCTTACTGTCATTTGGTTTGGACAAAGTACATCATGTAGAAAAGCAACTGCTTTTGTTCCATATTGCCGCCATGTTGTTTGTAATTTTGCCAAAATGTGTTGCATGTCTAGAAGTTTGTCCGTTTGGATTTGTGAACGCATAAGTCAAAATTATTTCTTCTCTCAATTTATCATTGCTATTTCTGTGTGTGTGTGTGATTTTGCCTCAGCTGTTCATACTATTGCACATTATCAACAGAAAGGGCAACATTTTTTCCTTTAAAAATATATCTTGCTATACAATATTTTGATACATTTTGTTTTGTTTGATTTGTGTCTTTGTCTTCATTTTCAGTTTTGTTTTCTTTTTTGGGCTGCCGTAGCTATTTGCCGTAGTAATTTTGCATATATAGTAGACAAATCACATA
>NC_068982.1:46474738-46476010 GCF_001194135.2 Octopus bimaculoides | reverse complement strand
TGTGTGTGTGTGTGTGTGTGTGTGTATGTACATGTGTGTGTGTGTGTTGGAAATGTGTGAGATCCTTGGTACAGTTAGGTATATTTGAAGAAAGAAAAAGAATGACTTCACCTCTAGTTCTAATCAGTTTAATTTATTATTACTTCCGCCTTCGCGAAGCCTGAGGTACTGTTTCCAGTCAAGTTTCTTTGTTTGTTTGTCCGTGGAAAAGATATCTCAAGAACCGCTGGATGGATTCGGATGAAGCTTTCAGGGATGTTTGGCCTCCTGACTGGCACGAACTGATTAGATTTTGAGATCGATCCGTTACCGAACAAGGATTCCGGATTATTTTTCCTGTTTTTTTTTTTACTTAATTGTAGAGAGCGTTCGAGTTCATTTTTAATATTCTCGTTTGTAAGAGCAGTCGAGTTTATTTCAGGTATTCTCATTTTAAAAATCATCTCTGGTTAATCGTTGAGAGGACGTGGGTGTTGCCTTGGCGAAGGTTTGCGCTCTTTGAGTGCTCTTGTTTTTTAATTTTTTAATAATATACATTTTAGTTCATAGATCTAATATGTTCTTTGTTAACTTGTGTGTGGAGATTTTTTAAATATATTCCTTGTTAACTTTTATGGAGAACTTTCTCGTATTCGTTGTCAAACAGATCTGAGGATTTGGGATTTGTGGTTCTATATATGGGATTTGGGTGTGTTTGAGGTCGGGTTGGGGTTTGTTAATCAGTGTGGGAGTGAAAGTAGTGAATGGTCAACACAAGATAATTGATTGTGGTAGAGTTGGGAGGTGGTGAGGTGTTAAAAGGAGTGTTTTGTGAAGCCATTTGAATAACTGAATTTTGATCAGAATTCTAATGACCAGATATTTTCCCAAATTCTTTCTTTTAGTAATTTTCTATGGTTAGATGTGTATCTGGGGTAGTGGTGTTAAGGAGGTGTATGTTTGTTGATATAAGTGTTCTCTTACATATATTTTTTGGTTTGGGAGAGGAGATGCGGGAGATCATGCTAACTCAAAAAGTATATATATATATATATATACATCTCTATATACACATGTATGCACACATATCCATGTGCATGTAGTGCATCCGTATATTTACATATACCCACACACACATGCACACACTTACATATACATACATATCTATACTACTCAAATATTTAAGCTCACACGTTCATTGTGGGGAGAGAGGGTTGTTCTCTTCAACGATCGAATGATTGAAAGTGTGGGTGCCATCCACTTCTGTTTGGATCCCTACACATATACATCTTA
>NC_068982.1:46469804-46473941 GCF_001194135.2 Octopus bimaculoides | reverse complement strand
TAGTGTCTGTTTTCCGTTGGTTTTCGTTTACTTATACACATCAACAAATGAACCAATGAGGTACTCTCTGTGTGGTTGTTCAATTTGCTAGAAATAACAGCCAAATCTCCCTCATACTATGCTCTTGTTAGTATTAAGGAAAGGGGAAAATGTTTACTCCTCTCCATCATTATGATTAAAGTTAATATTTTTGATTTTGTTCGGCTGTATGAATTTAATTTTTAAAAAATTCTTCTGTCCATTGCTTATACAGGAAATTGGAATATCCTGACCAAAGCAGAGGAATTCTAATTTAATAAAGAATATAGAAAGAAAAAGAAGGGGTTCTGCTTTCCAAAGCAAAAAGATGTGTTTTTTGCTGGGGTGTAATTTTATAATTAAAACAAATTCAAAATTTAAATTTCAGAACATAAGATTCACCACATTATCTGGTGTATAGCCGTAGTTCAAATGGGTATAAAATCTCAACCAAATGTGTGTGTGCGTGTGTGTGAGGTTGGGTTTTTAATAGCCAGAGGTCAATTTAAGTTCAATCGCAGAAAGGAATTCAAAACGGCAACACACGCAACCATATACATACAAACATACCCATACATACACACACATACACAAATACATACCTATCCCCAAAACCAGTTTGATCCAAATTTCTGACCACCATTCTTTATATATTTTCACACAAACACACATGCCCCCTCCACACACACACACTCAGCATTTTACTTTTATTCATTACTTTTTTTTCTTTTGATCGTCTTTTAGTTTTTGTTTTTGTTTTGGGGGACTCACTTTAGCGACACCAGTTACACAAGGTACAAGGAATTTGCTGGCGCCTGTTGAGAACCTTTGATCTACATCTTGCATGAACAGACTTCGAAATTCCCCGAAAAGCTCTGTGCATTAGGGTAAATTTAAAAAAATTATTATACCTTTCTAAATATACGTGATAAAAACACGTCTAAGTAGGGCACCAGCGAATAATGATGATGATGCTAATAATAATAATAATAATGGCACTGGCTTCGCTAGCATGCACAGAAATTACCTTTTCCTCGTTTCCTTGTTCGACTTTCCGCTAATCAATTAGGTAAAATTCCAAATATTTCCTGTAAAGATCAAGTTTAAGAGAGACAGAGAGAGAGAGAGAGAGAGAGAGAGAGCAAATGAGAAAGAGTGTAAAGGAGAGAGGGAGGGACAGAGAGAGCGAGAGAGGTAGATGAGAGTGGAAACTATTTAAAACAATGAATTCCTTGAGAGAAAGAGAAGGAAAGAAAGAAAGAAAGAATGACAATGGCAAGAAATAAATAAAACAAAATAATCAACTAAAATGAAAAAGAAAAAAAAACACGAGAAATATATATATAAATATAATGAATATCAATGCAACAAGAAGAACCACAAGTATCGCAAGAATAATACAAATAAATGAATAAATGAATAAAAAAAAACAAGAAAGAAAAATGAAACCCTTTTCACAAGTGCAAGAAAAATGGCAAAGCATGAACGATAGCAAATACAACAATAACAACTACAACAACAATAAAAATACTACATAAAAGCATTAACGAGAATAAGAGTAACAACTGCATACACCCATATCCGCATACACATATTTATACATACATACATATGCATATACATATATATACACGCACACTTTTTCTTGTGTATACTTAGTCATAAATAATTACACACATGCAAAATACGCTCTCAAATATGATCACTTGCATTCACTGCTGCATTCCTATACCCATTGAGCATACACACATGCACACGTGCTTATGCGTTGTGCCTCTCGTACGCATACTTCCGCAGGGGAGAGTAAAACGAAAAAAAAAAAGAGAATGAAATATAGCATGAGAAGCCATATTAAGGTTGTTATCCATCTAATATGGCAGCAGCGACTTATCCATCCAAAACGAAGGAGAGCGGGGAAAAGAGAGGAGTAGGAGTAGTGATGAATATAGAGTGGTAGAAAGAGAGAGGAGAGAGAGAGAGAGTGTGTGGATGAGGTTATATTTAAAAAAAGAACAGAGAATTTTGAATGTTAGCAGGAATGAGGAAAAAAAACAACAATGCAATCAACTATAACAACAACAATCCTTATAACAAGGAGATAATCAAATCCCACCATGCTTTTCCCCGAAAGAGAGAGAGAGAGAGAGAGACAGAGACAGAGGGAAAACCAAAAATGGAACTATAACATATGAGAAAGGGGCGAGTGAGAGAAGGTGGAGTGGGGGAGAAAATGAGAAAAAAATGATTGGTAAAAAGCAAAAAATAAAGAAAAAAGAAAACAAAAAAGAAAAAAAAGGAACCTTTTCACGGCAGCCAGGACGCCATAATAGCAGCAAGCAACTGGCGTGTGTCTGACTAGATTGATACAAGACACAAGATACAAGCGACTTAAGACGATGCACATCGGAAAGTTAATGTGAAATGTTAGAAATGTAAGAAGCCGAAACACGACCGTTATTAACGCGGAATCCTGCTTATCAATTCTTTAAAAGCTTTTTACGTTTCTCTGTTGACTCGTTTGTCTTTCTGTTTTACAACCCAATTTACATCACCTCGCCTTTTGTTATAAGAACAACTCTATTCCTTTCAGTACTTCTTTTTCTTTTTTTTTCTTTGTCTTTTACTGATCAATGCATTATGTACGCTTTGCTCTCACTACATTTCTATCCATTTTTACCTTTCTCTGTTTCAAACCGCTTGTCCTCTTCTCCATCCGTCTCTTTTTCTCTCTCTTCTTCCTTTCGCTTGCTTTCCTCTTTATTTTCCCCTCTTCACGATATCTTTCTTGCATTCTACTCTCCTCTAATTCTTTCCTTTTTATATTATCTTACACGATGTTTCCATCACCTCCATTTTCAAAGCGATCTTCACATTTTCACATTCACACACGCACGCACACACACACACACACACACACACGTATACACACATGCACACAAGCATAAACATAGACATGTATACATACATGCAAACATATAAGCAAACTAAAGTTTGCATCACCAAGCAACAAGCAATTAGGAACCTAGTAAAACCATTCGGCTAGATGGACAAAGAGCAGAAAACATAGAGCGCTTTCAAAATCTGGTAAGTCACCTATCACAAAACAGATATTTATGAAGAGATCTAACACGAATTAAAATGTTCTAACGCAACCTTCAGTCACCTGAGACGACGAGTATATGAAGATCATGAGCTGAAACATCCACAAGACTTATAGCATATAAGGTAATTTTTATGTATAATTTTCTATACAACTATGAATTCTAGATAGAAGATATTGTAATACGACGCAGACATACTACTAAAGATGTGTGAGGAAAATGATTCTCATTGGTAGACGAAAATGAAGGAATGTCAGCAAGCTAATTTCCCTAGCAATTAAATCAAAATTATAAGACATCACCTTCGATGGATTGGCCATGTCGTGCAGATAGAAAGCCATTCATTGCTCAAACAAATATTTTATTCTCAGCTGAATGAAGAAAAGTGTACGGGAGGCGGACAAGGGGAAGTTTCATAGACACACCTAAAGGAAATTTTAAAAAGCGTGTAGCATCAACATGTATAAGTGGGAATTTCTGGCGAATAAACAACATAGGTAGAAACGGATCAGAGGAAATGAAAACCAACCCATCGACACAAATCTAATCGCATCTCAACGGCAAACGTGGACCTTTGTATCCTGCAAAATTTTTTATAGTTACTTAATACTCCATAAAAATTAGCACAAAAATTGGTCAAACTAAAGCGTTTGATCCGAGCAAAAAAGAAAGAAGAAAAAAATAGTGTAATAGGTGTAAAACAACTTGCTCCAAACGAATATGAAAAAAATGCGCGCTCGCGAACGGGGGGTGGGGAAGAGGACTCGGAAAATTCACATCGTGAATGTTCCGAGTCGTCTCACCACAGCCAAAATATGAATTTTTTAAATAGCGTAATAGGTGTACAACAACATGTAGTAAACGAATATGAAAATACAAATGCACACTGGCAAACATGGGGTGTGTATGCATACACACACACATGTCTGTGTGATTTTCATGCAATGTACATATATAGAGAGTGGGCTAGAAATAATTATATATAAGTATATATATACATATACATACATACATACAT
>NC_068982.1:46467169-46469704 GCF_001194135.2 Octopus bimaculoides | reverse complement strand
CACACACACACACACACATATATGTATATGTGTATATTGGTATGTATATGTGTGCACGCGCGCTAGCACGTTAATATACATTTATGTCTAACACACCCCATACACAACACGCATGCGTGCACACAATGTTTATGCTTTTAGCAACTTCATTGTTCCATAAACACATACATATTGCACGAACATGTGTGTGTGTGTGTGCACGCGTGTATATATCTATTTATCTATATATATATATATGTGGGGGGTTGTATGTGTTTGTCCCTCACCATCGCTTGACAAACGATGCTGTTGTGTTTACGTCCCCGTAACTTAGCGGTTCGGTAAAAGTCATCCGATAGAATAAGTACTAGGCTTACAAAGAATAAGTCCTGGGGTCGATTTGTTCGACTAAAGGTGGTGCTCTACCATGGTCGTAGTCAAATGACGGAAACAAATAAAAGAATAAAATAATATATCTATGTATATATGTATAGTAAGTGTGTGAACTATTCAGAGACAATAGTGAGGGATTATCAACCCAGGTAAAATACTTCATAAGCTCTTTGTTGGCACACCAGACTAACAGTATTGTTTAGATTGGTGAAGAAAGCCAAGTATTCTTATGCCAGGGCCTAAGTTTATGGTTCATCACAATTCCATATTGTAAATCCGTGTTAAACTACTCTTTACACAGTGATATATTTATACATAGGTGTGTGTGTGTGTCTTTGTATCTATGTCTTATTCTCCCATCCACCGTTATACAACCGGTGTTGGTGTATTTCAGCCCTCGTATCCGAGCAGGTCGGCCTTAGAAACCGATAAAATGAGAATCAGGCTTAAAACAAAACAAGCACTGGAGTTAATTCATGTGTCTAAAAATTATTCGAGGCAGTAATCCGGCATGACCACAGCTTAATGATTGAAACAAGTAAAAGATACATACATACATACATACATACATACGTGGCTGTGTGGTAAGAAGCGTGCTTCCCAACCACATAGTTCTATGTTCAGTTCTACAGCGTCTTCTACTCTAGCCTCGGGCCGACCAAAGCCTTGTGAGTGGATTTGGAAGACGGTAACTGAAAGAAGCTCGTTCTATATATATATATATATATATATATATATATATATGTATATGTATATATATATATGTAATATTTTAATGTTTGCAACTATATTTTTGCATGTATATGTATAGTTATGCGCGTGTGTACATGCGTGTGCTTGTACATATATATATATGTATGGAAACGTTCATATGTGTACTTGTATGTACGGATGTGATGAACTCGACCTTTTCCTGGATGTTAAAATAGCTTGATTGAAATGAATTCTTCATTGAATTAATGATAATAATAATAATAATAATAATAATAATAATAATAATAATAATAATAATAAAATTGCTTACAATTCGAGAAAAGGAAATGGTCAAATAAATCATCTCCTTTTCATGGTTTATGCGAAAACGAGAAACAGCTTGAAAGTCTTGTACATACTTTCCACATTTTCTCAAATGATGTAGGTATGGAATTTTGGATTGAAAAGTGCGCTGTATTGAAAATGAAACAAGGAAGATTTGAAAGAAGCCAGGAAACAGAAATGCCAAATGAGCAAACTATGAGAGCGATTGAGAAAGGACATTGGTATAAGCACTTGGGAATACTAGAAGTAGACGAAATAAAAAATGAAGAAATGAAACAAATGACCAGTAGGGAGTACAGAAGGGGAGAAAGAAAATTATTGTAGTCATAGCAGAACTGCAAAAATCTTATTGAAGCAATAAATTCAAGAGCAGTACGCTTAATTAGATATGGAGTTGGAATTATAGACTGGACCAAAAACGATATAAAGAAACTTGAAGGGAAAACTAGAAAGTTGTTAACAATGTATGGAGCTACCATCCGAAGGCTAATCTCAACCGGTTGTACTTGAGGAGAGACCAAAGTGTTAGAGGATTAATTGCTGTGGAAGAATGTGTACAGATAGAAAGGAAAAGCTTAGTAGAGTATTTATAGACCGGCACAGAAAAACCATTAAATACATTAAATAAAGAACAGGTGATCAAGAACGTAATAAGAGAAAAGGACAAAAATAAAATACAAAGAGACCACGTCAGACAAATGGAATAGAAACCCCTGCATGGCCAGTTTTGGAGAGCCACTGAAGACGTATGTGGAGCAAAATCCTGGGCTGGGTTAAAAAAGGGGCAATTTAAAAAAAAGAATCACGGAGCCTAATTGTAGCAGCCCAAGATCAAGCGATGAGAACAAACAACTTGAGTAAAAATATATATGGAGAGAATGTGTCAGAAGAATGTAGAACCTGTAGAACTTGGAACGAGACAGTGGCTTCCAAAGAATAAGTCCTGGGGTCGATTTGCTCGAACAAAAGGTGGTGCTCCAGCATGGCCGCAGTCAAATGATTGAAACAAATAAAAGAGAGTAAAAGAGGTTATATATATATATATAACCTCTTTTACTCATCTGTATTCGAACATCATCTTGTCATATCCCAATTGGCAAACACAAGCACATAAAATCGGACGCA
>NC_068982.1:46465564-46466568 GCF_001194135.2 Octopus bimaculoides | reverse complement strand
GTTGGCTCTTTCTCACTGCTTCTCGTTTCATAATATTTCTATTCTAATATTCTACTTTATTCATCCTTATGTAATCTCTCCAACCCACCATCAAACTCTTCCCTTTCTCTCATCTGATCTCTTTTCCTGTCAACTCTCTTTCTCCCGCTCTTCCTTTCTCTCCTCCATCTCAGCTTCCTCATATCGTTCTCCTATCTTTATCTTCCAACATATTCCTTTCCCCGCTGTATATCACTTCTCGAAAGTATCCTAACCTTTAACATATTCACACGTCTTACTTCTCTCCCATACTCCTCCACTCCTTCTTCTTTCACTTATCTTCACTTAAACCTCTCGCGATTTCCAGATATCAGGAACCTATCCAAACATGATCATATATTTCCTGCTGCTTTCTCATTTTACCTTCCCCTGCCCCACTTGTCATAAACTTCTCATTCATTCAACATCAATTAAAATAATGTTTATCTGTCAAAACTGAACTTCTGCTTCCTTACGCTCCTCATATACCGTCTTTTATCACTCGTTCATTACATTTCCGTGAAGGTTCGTGGCTTAGTGGTTAGGGCGTTCGGCTCACGATAGTAAGGCCGTGAGCTGATTCCTAGCCATGCGTTGCATCTTTAAGAAAGACACTTTATATCACGTTGCTCCAGTCTTCTTAGCCGGCAAAAGCGAGTTGTACCTGTAATTCAAAAGGTCAGCCTAGTCACTTCTATGTCACGCTGAATCTCTCTGAGAATTAAGGATATGCATGTTAGTGTAGTGTTCACCAACATGCACGCTAATTTCATGAGCAGGCTGTTTCATCGACTTTAGCAGAAATTCGTCGTCGTGACCGCTGGAGTGCCATTAGTACACACACACACACACACACACAAACACACACACACACACACACACACACACACACACACATACGCACACTAATGTTTCTATGTTCAGTTGTAATAAGAACAATTTTCCATTAATCATATGGGTTACTCTATACTTATGCAAGAATGTTG
>NC_068982.1:46455607-46465554 GCF_001194135.2 Octopus bimaculoides | reverse complement strand
TATATAATGTAAATGTATATACACACAAACACACACACACACACACAAACACACACACACACACACACACACACACACATATGTATATGTATATATGTATATATACATGCATATAAAGGTTCTGGAGTTCCAAGGTTTTGAAGCACGTGGAACTATTTATTAACTGTTATTGTTTCCAGGTCTGCTCTGAGCCGGAGTAATAGCACCAATCAGGGTGAGGTTAAACACCATGTAACCCTCCGAAACAAGGTGCATTGAAGTTAAGGGTCGCAGCATGGTGGATGTGAACTATTTCAGCGGCTAAATTTATTGCTTCAACGGCGAGCATTTCCAGATGCTGAGCAGATGATCTGACAACAAATTGTCAAAGGCCAGGATCAACCAGTTCGGTTAGTGTAATATTGGTTTCAAATTTTGGCGTTAGGTCAGCAGTTTCGGGAAGTAGGTAAGTCGATTACATCGATCCTATTGTTCAACTGGTCCGTATTTTAGCGACCCCGAAAGGATGAAAGGCGAAGTCAACCTCGGTAAAATTTAAACTTTGAATGTAAAGACGGACGAAATGTTGCTAAATATTTTGCTCGGTGTTGTAACAATTCTGTCAACTCGCCTCCTTCAATTAATGTAATATTGCTATCGTCTGTAGTCATGGTATGTGCAGATGAGGTATTTCAGCTAGCGAAAGACGAAGATGAGTAAAACCCGGGTTAGACGTCCACACTGCATCACTCGATCGTGACATTGGTCCGGGCAAATCGTTCGACCTGATGATAATGATATTAAAAAGAAAATTCAACCGTAAATATATAATTTGAATGAACTTAACCACTGTCAGCATCTACAATCATTAAAGAAATCTTATTAGCAACATTATCAGCTATTTCAGTATATCCACCGACGAAAATTTCTAATCGCGTTGTAACATCGTACAGAAAACATCTTAATTCTTATAGCTCGAAGTAGCAGAAGCAACAATATATCTTACGAAACCTACCACCTCCTAAAGATACGAGTAGTCTGAGTGATAGTATCATCGATAAATGCTTTGGGCACAGTGGAAATAAGTTTAACAGTAGAACTGTTCAACTCACTCCTTCAGATATTGAAAACAAAAAGTCCTCCACTCTCAAAATACATCTCGATCGCAATATAACGATGACAAGTTGCATTGCTGCTACTACTTCATTCGTTGAGAGTGAATGACTCAGTAGTTAGTAAGTTACACTCTCGATCACGAATTCGTGGGTTTGATTCTCAGACTGAGCAGTGCGTTGTGTTCTTCAGCAAAACATTCCATTTCACATTGCTCTGCGATCGCATCACTTTGACATCTAATGTGTGTTGCGCACCGTGCACCTGCACAAGCAGATTCGATTTAACGGATGGAGTGGTCTAATATACAGCAAAAGCATTTGATCACTATAAGAAAATCATCTGTGCAGGTTGCTCAGCAAGAAGTTGTGGAACCGTTATCTGTCGTCTATGGCAGGAGAGTCCACGATAAAGCTGCTATCCCCTAAGACGATGTATAAAAACGAACTGATTTGCGTGATCAAGAAATATAGCATCTAACAAATTTTGAAGACGCTTAATAAGACGTGATAATTTAATACTACAGTTTGCGAGTATTCTCAGCAGCTAAACAGACTTAACAGCAACAAATGTAATAATTATTACCAAATGAACTCACTAAGCAAGAACTGACAAACACCCCCAGTTGTAGGTGTGAAACTATTCTACATGTAATAGTAAACTGCTGAAGAGCAGTTTACTATTGCATGTAGAATTAAAGATTAACAATAATATTCTCCAAACTAGCACACCCGAACAACTGTTGACTAATGACTAAATGCCAGATAAAGAAAACAATATTCCGTTGCTGTTAAAAATTCGTGTCTCCTTCTACCCTGATACTTGCTTTCAATAACATTCTCAAAATGTAAATTTAGTGTTCCGATTGAACAAATAAGTTCTATATTTTCTTCTTGTTGGTACATCCAAATTCATGTGTGTGTGTGTGTGTGTGTGTGTGTGTGTGCATTGTTAATATATATTTTATATGTATATATGATATATATACATATGAACACTCACGCACACACACACACGCACACACATACTTATATACATACATATATACTTATATAATTGCATTGTATAATGCCGAGAATCTATATATGAATACGCTAAGGCCAAATACATTACACTGTCAAGTGTTTAACTGAAGGGAGAGGCATAGAGATAGAGAATTACAAATATAATGTTTAGTAAAAGGATGATGTTGTGGTGGTGAGGTTAAAGAAAGGAAAATAAATAAATAGATAGATAGATAGATAGATAGATAGATAGATAGATAGATAGATAGATAGATAGGGAGGGAGCACTTAGAGGCAGAGATGGTCACTGCAAGAGTTAGTTCAAGAAGGCGATAGAAAGGGAAAGACGGGAGAGGGGAGGAGAGAGAGGGGGAAAGAGAGAATGGGTGAAAGGTATGGAAGAGGAGAGAGAGAGAGAAAGGTATTGCTATTACGTTAGGTGGAGGTAGAAAGAGAGACAAAATAAACATGTTAAAAGGAGTGACAAAAAGAGAGTCTGAGAAAGAGAATCATTTCTACTCTAGGCACAAGGCCCAAAATTTTGGGGGAGGGAGCCAGTCGATTAGATTGACTTCCAGTACGCAACTGGTACTTAATTTATCGCCCCCCGAAAGGATGAAAGGCAATGTCGACCTCGGCGGAATTGAACTCAGAACGTAAAGGCAGACGAAATACCGCTAAGCTTTTTGCCTTGTGTGCTAACTACCTTACCTACTCATTTTTGCCAGCTGAATAGACTGGAGCAACATGAAATAAAGTGTCTTGCTCAAGGACAAAACGCGTCGCCAGGAATTGAACTCACGACCTTACGATCGTAAGCCGAATGCCCCTAACAATTAAGCCACGTGCCTTCACAGAGTCCGAGAAAGAGAATGAGTGAATGGTGACTGAAAGCAGTAGCATGATTTTAAACGTTGTATAATAGAATATTGTGACACTAAAAATAAAAGTTCGTTGTTAAAGGTTTTCATGTTTAACCGTTTCTATATATCCAATTTGTCGATGTATCCACGTGGATTGATAGATTCGTTGATAGACAGAAGGTAGGAAGACAGACGGCTAAATATAGCGAGACAGTTAAATCAAAGTAAAATGACTTTAGCAAATATCTCAGGATGTTACTTTTACCTTTTTTTATGGGTAACAGCGCAAAATTTGAGGCAATGCTGGAGCACCGCAATTTTGTTTTTTCTCAATTAATTGTTTTAAATGTCTATTGCTAGAGTAGAGAGATGCATACATCGACAGAACTATAAGTAGAATAGACAGATAGATGGACAGACAGACAGACAGACAGACAGACAGACAGTCAGACAGACACAGGGATAGACGGTCAGACAGACAGACAGACAGACAGACAGACAGACAGACAAACTGCACCTTCAATACTACCTCTACGGGTTTTTACACCTGAAGAATCAAATGTTTCAAAAACAAGCATACAATTCCATCGTAAAGGGTAAAGACCCACTTCGGTCATGAATGACCATGGGATTGCACCTAGAAAGTTACCCTCCGAGGCAAACCCGGGCAAGGTTGTTTATGGAAGAGAAGCAGTCGCTCGCCTAAGCATACCAGCCTCCCTTCTCCATGCTACTGATGTTATCCAAGAGAAAGGCAAATGCCGATACAGCTTGGCACCAGTGATATCGCAACTCATTTCTACAGCTGAGTGAACTGAAGTAACGTAAAATAAAGTGTCTTGCTCAAGAACACAGCACGGTCTGGCAATCGTATAGTTTACAAAATTACCGTGGAATTTCCACGTGTACTGCTAATACATATTATTTTCTATTCTAGGTACAAGGCTCAACATTTTGGGGAGGGGACCAGTCGATTAGATCGACTCCAAAAGGATGAAAGGTAAAGTCGACCTCGGCTGAATTTGAACGTAAAGACAGACGAAATACCGCTAAGCATTTCGCCCGGCGTGCTAACGTTTCTGCCAATTCGCCTCCTGACTGCTAGCACATATTAATGCAAACATGTTGGCATAATTTCTTCCCTACTTCATTCTACACGAAGAAGGTTGCGAAATGATCGTAATCCCAAGGGTGTCATTTGCTTAGATATATATATACATTCACCTCCCTTACTTCCTTATTTCATATACACTTCGTTTATATACTCTTCGTGAAATAATTCCACCAGTCGGGTCTTCTGGTTTTCATTTACATGGACACTCTACACTACACTTCTTTGTACTGGATTCCTATGAGAACTGTTAGCCGAGTCCGTAAGGAGAGCTTTCTGTGGTAGGCATACGATTCTTCGAATCAATATCTTAGACTACTAATTTATATATATATTCTTTTATTCTTTTATATGTTCCAGTTAAAAGGAACACGCACACAAAAGGTGCATGGCTCAGTAGTTAGAGCTTCGGGCTTACAATCGTAGGGTTGTGAATTCGTTCCGAGAATTGTGTTGTGTTCTTAAGCAAGGCATTTTGCTTTCCAGTTTTTTGCAGTTCACTCTTCTGTAGAAATGAGTTGCGACGTTACTTATGCCAAGTTGTATCGGCCTTTCCATTCCCCTTGGACTGCATCGGTGGCGCGGGGAGTGGCATGCGTATATATATAAATATATTAGTTTTTATGCCAAGTCATATTTGAAAACAATTTAACATTAAACTGAAGTATTATCCAATTTTAGCAGAGCACATGCTTATTAAACTTTTGCAAAGAAGAGGTTGACAGTTATTTCGGTGTTTCGGTTTGCTCGGCTTCGAAGGATAGTGTGATGAAGGCGAGTAAACCAAAAATTCGAAGTCACTATCAACCATATCGTTTAAAATTTTATTAAGCAGGCATATGTGCTTACACAAACATATAGTGCGCATGTGTGTATGTATGTGTGTGCGTGTTTCTCTGTGTCTGTGTGTCTCTGTGTGTGTTTTCTGTGTGTGTGTGTGTGTGTGTGTGTGTGTGTGTGTGTGTGTTTCTCTGTGTGTGTGTGTGTGTGTGTTTCTGTGTGTTTTCTGTGTGTGTGCTTGTGTGTGTGTTGGCTAGCAATATATTATTATGTAGTATATCAAACCAACCTTCCTGATAGATATAAAAAAAATTTTAATCCGACAAAAAAAAAAAAAAAAACTTAAAAAATAGAAACGGAATCAAGAAGTTTGTGTGGAGCAAATGTAATAAATGTAACGTAGACGAATAAGTGTTTTCAGTTTAATGGACCAAAGCTGTGCTAAACAACTCTCGTTATTGATTTCTTATACAGATACAAGACACTCTATATATAGAACTATGTGATGTCCAGGTCGTTCTCAAGCGTATCAACAATGTGTATGTCTAGCGAAATGACAACAATCAGAAATGAAGTAAATGTGGCAAATTCAGGTGTTATGAAACGTTACGCTTATTCCCTATGAGAAAATAATATGGTTTGATGATGACGCCATAAGAATTTATAAAGTTTTCGAGAGAACGTGAAATAATTTTTATTTTATTTTTTTGCTTGGAACAGCGGATCTCGATGCAGATATAATTATCAATAGTAGTATAATAAAAATTGGGTTTTAAAACCCTTTAGGATAGAAAATGTCATGTCTACATAAGAAGTGCACCAATGGCAGCCTTCAACGTTTTCCACTCACAAAAGACTTTTTCCAGTCCAATATTTACATGCGATTATTTATAGTAGCACAGCTGGCCTTGTGCCAAAATTTGAAATCACTATTTATAGCAGCATAAAGACTGCGAGCTGGCAGAATCGTTAGCACGCCATGTAAAGTGCGTGCGGCATTTCATTTGTCTTTATGTTCTGAGTTCAAATTTCTCCGAGGTCGACTTCGCTTTGCATCCTTTCAGGGTCGATAAATTAAGTACCAGTTGAGCTCCTACCTTAAATAATTCCAAGCCTTGTGCCTTTAGTAGAAAGGGTTATTTATAGTAGCATAAACGTGTCTAGCCGGCAGAATCGTTAGCGTGCCTCACAAAATGCTTAGCGGCACTTCATCCGTCTGCACGGCCTGGGTTCAAATTCCGCCGAGGTTGACTTTGCCTTTCATCCTTTCGGAGTCGATGAAATAAGTACCAGTTGAGCACTGGGGGTCGATGTAATCCATTAGTCCCTACCTTAAACAATTTCAGGTCTTGTGTCTCTAGTAGAAAGGATTATTTATAGGAAACATGTTTTGAAATATTTTAGACTTGATCAGAGTTAATGTGAAGATAACCTGCTTGATCAGCTTTAATTTAGAGATAAACACCACCAACCCAGAATAAATCATCCAGAAATACTGTTTCTCATAGGAAGGACCATATGGGGCACTTATTCCTTACATGTGCGCGTGCACAGCACATACATACACAAACACCTGCTCATGCACACTCATACATTATTGGTTCCTACCAAATCAAAAGCGGGAATATTTTTCTTAAGAGTTGTGTCCTTCATTACTATTGTATACGTGAGTCTGTTTCTTTAAGTATATATATATATGTGTGTGTAATGCCGACCATCTTATTAACAAATCCTCCCAACAAGGGATTCAATACAATGAACCGTTGTCACCAGCGGAAACATAGTTGGTAACAAAGAACAAAACCATTAACAAAACAAAGAACTACTGACCAATTTCCTGACTTCTATTCTTGAAACAATTCTATTTTGTTACATCAACAGTTCTACATTCTTTTACGTTTACTTAATGATTCTGCCTGTTCTACTTTAGCCATTACAGTGAAGACTATACTGTCCGAAAATATCACTGAATAACCTATCTATGGCGTAGTGTCAAAAATATGATACAATGCAATTCATAGAAAGGAAACTCTAGAAAATGGACACATATGAAACTACAAAAGCATAGAATGTATTGAAAACAGACTTAAAAATATATCGGTGGAATATGTTAAATGAAGTATCAGTGAAATATAAATTTAAACAGACTGGACATAGTTATGTTGCACAGAGTTTGAAAGACATTCACCATTGTGGAAATAATTGAGCAGACGTAAACATTATTTCATGAATAAATGAAACGTAAAATGTCAATGAGAAATAAAACATATGGGGGTTCTACATCAAACTTAGAGCTTATAACTGTGGACATAATAGCACTTAGTTTATGTTGTTAAACTAAAGGCCGTCTCCTGTTCAGAAGATCTATGACGCGTAAGTATTCTGTCAAATGCCAAGGTACGATCTGTAAATCATAAATTTAGTTACATGTAAAAGACTGACCAAGCTCTTCAAGGAAGAAAATACTTCAACTCCAACAAAGCTCTCTACAAAGTTCAAACAAGGCCCAGTGTTTCATTTTGAGCGCCTTTGTCTTATTCTATGTGAATGTAGATTGTGTACAAACTGTAGGGATACGAAATATGTTGTTTTCTATTCTTTGTTGCTGAGGCAGGGTTGGCATAATCAGGTATAGATCAAATATATTGTTTGTACATTAGTGTCATCTTTTTTTGTACAAATATGCAGTATCCCAACATGGTTGCATTTCAATGACCGAGACAAGTAAAGAACAAAAGAATAAGGTTCCTGTCATCGTTCTATGTTTTGTGCACTGTTTTGCTTCATTATTCGGTCTATCTTCCATATGTCCTGTGAATATTGAAATGGTATTGTTGATAATTCTGGTATTTTTCTGTTCTGTGTGTATGGTACATTCAAGTTGTTGAGTTGGGGGTTGTTGGTGTTTTTTCGGTATTACCGGTTAAAAGGTGCTGCTGGATTTGATAGGGACATCTGAGTTTATTTCCTTGAAGACAGTTATCTGGGTGGTTGTTGTAGAGTGGAGTATTCTGAATTTGCATTGAGAAAGTAGTAGAAGGATATAACCGCGTCCTGTTACTGTGTATGAGGTTCTTATGTCTGTTTTGTGTAGATGTACAAAAGCTATAACTTAAATTGCTTGAGTGAAAGAACGGTTCTTTGGCGATGATCTGTTTGAGAATTTTGTTGATTTTAAATGCGTTGCTACTGTTCTGTATATAAGATTAGTAACGTTAGTCAGAGTATTGCGTTATTTTCTGAGGACGTGTTCAATATTTGTTTTTCTGAGTGATGTTTCTACCGTTGGACGTTTTACGTCTTCTAAGGATTTGATGTTTTAGTATGAGTAGTTCAATAAGGTGGCGAACTAGCAAAATCGTTAGCACACCGGTGAAAATGCTTAACGGCGTTTCGTCTGTCTTTATGTTGTAAATTCAAATTCCGCCGAGGTTGACTTTGCTTTCATCCCTGTGGGGTTGATAAAATAAGTACCAGTTGAACACTAGGGCCGATTTAATTAAGTAGCCCTTCACATAAAATTTCAGGCCTTGTGTCTATCGTAGAAAGTATGAGTAACTCAATATCTAGGAAGAGCAATAATTCCTTTAAGTTCCTAGTATTTAAGTTCCTGTCTATAATTTTTTCGAGGCCCAAGACTTGAATTTTGGGACTATTTTAAATTCCTAAGTATCTGTTTTGTTGCCATTGGCTTTTTCACGAAGTAAGATGGGGCCCTGCTTATTGCATTCGCAGGGGTCCTGCAATCGGTGAGATCAATGAATTTAATGTTCTTTCAATATCGGCACTGTAATAGCTGCAGGAGCGAATTCCAGAATATTAAGGTTCTGGAAGAAGGGGTCTGGTTGTGTATGATTAGTGATACACTCTACTCTTAGGGTGATGGACACATGGGAAAATTTGCAGTTTTGGCTTTTGATTGTGTGGTATATGGAGGGAGCTTCCTAATGGGACGATTTCAGTTAAATCCATACGTCTCTCCTGTGCATCGAAGGTGAAACATGTCAGCTGTCAGTGATAGTGCCGATCGGTCAGTTGAGTTGAAGTTTCATTGGAGCTTGCCGCAGGCGAGTGTTGTATACTATATAGATGTATTGTGAGTAGTCACGATAAGGTAATTGTCGGACAATCTGATGGTTAGGAGGTGAAAAAGAGATCAAAAGGGTTTGAGGTATCGTAGGCACAAACATTACCTTTCGTAGAGAAATTTGTGTATGAAGTGTAGCCTGGAAATTAGAGATAATGTATATGTAAGGAGTGAAAGATTTGTGTCTCGGAGAGCAAGATGACGTGTGGTTTGTGTTTTAGTCGGATGTAAGAGTTGGTTCTTCATAATATATCGAGTCTATAGATATTGGAGAAGACGGTAGAGAATTGTCAAGCGAATTTTGTGTGAGCTCTTTTATTTTTGGTATCAAGGAAATCACCAGAGCGTTTTCTGATATCGTATAAAAAAATTACACCCTGTTAGTGATCGAGTTTCGTTTGTAACGCCTTTTAATGTACTGTGTATCATGCACTGAATTCATGTTTACATATTTTATGACATCTTTGCCCAGGTTTGCTTTTCCTGACTAATTAGGGTGTGTATAAGAAGGTTATAAGCTGGGTATTGGTTATATCGAGTCTATAGATATTAGAGAAGACGACAGATAATTGTCAAGCAAATTCTGTGTTATATTTTGGCATCCAAAGAATCGTAAAATGCCGGTAAATTGAGAAATCACAATTTAGATTATTCCCCGTCGCGAGTCCGGCTCGAATGTATGCGTCAGAAAGAACTCCGTTAAAGGCATTGCTGAACTCACCAGGAAATGGAAATAAATCCGTTCGCTTGATGTGCCTGTACCCCTTTCTATCTCCAAACCTTCCGCGAACTCACTCGAATCGCCATATACAACATACGAGGCACGTCAGACAAAGCAGATACATGTTGAGTTAGAGCAAAATGGTAACGCATCAACAGTATCTTAAACGACTTAGAGCAACAAATAACTAAGACAGACAGAGAGTCAGAGAGAGAGAGAGAGAGAGAGAGAGAGAGGAGGGAGAGGAAAGAGAGAAAGAGAGAGGGAGAGAGAGAGGGAGACAGGCAGG
>NC_068982.1:46454386-46455340 GCF_001194135.2 Octopus bimaculoides | reverse complement strand
TATATATATATATATATATACATACATATATATATACATACACACACATATATATATATATATGTGTGTGTGTGTGTGTGTGTGTGTGTATCTATATATATATATATATATGTATGTATGTATATATACACACACACACACACACATATTTATGTATGGATAGATAGATAGATAAATAGATAGACAGACAGATAGATAGATAGACAGATAGGCAGATAGACAGACAGACAGACAGATAGCTAGCAAGCTAGCTAGCTAGATAGATAGATAATGAAAGTCGTGATTGAAGAGAGAGAAATTTAGAGAGGCGGACTGCAGATAATTACAGTTTTCACATTAATAGTTAATATCTGTAAAATCTCTGAAGCATTCTATAAATAATTTCAATGGATGCAGGTCGATAGAGGTTTAAGTTAATTCGTTTTCTTTTTTAACAGCATGAGTATTCAACAAATCTGCAGTTTGGGGAAGGAAGGAGTCAATGCCTCGATCGAAGGCGTATACCTTGCTTTTTGTTTTATTTTTATTTTGCCTTCATTGTGCGGTTTTTTGGTGACTTATTTTGGAAAAAAAAATATTTGATAAAAGATTCTGCTGCAGTGGTGCTGCAGTGTTTGTCTGATTCTTGAAGTTATTAAATCGTGACAAGGGGTGTGGCGGAGATAATGAAGCTGCCAATTTCTTTGTACCTTGTTTTACTGCTTGTTTGTGGTTTGTGGTCGATGGATACTTGCCAGCTCGTTTCTTCTTTCTGTTTTAGGTTTTCTGTCATTGGCCATAACTGTGCGTGTTTTGGTGAGTTTTATTTCTACTGTCTTTCTCTCTTTCTCTCTCTCACTTTCTCTCTCTCTCTCTGTCATCTATCTATCTATCTATCTATCTATCTATCTATCTATCTATCTATCTATTTCTCTCTCTCTCTCTCTCTCTCTCTCTCTCTCTCTCTCTCTCTCT
>NC_068982.1:46452204-46453654 GCF_001194135.2 Octopus bimaculoides | reverse complement strand
AGTGGAAAATACTTGCCCAAGGAATTGTAGTGGCACTGAACCCGGAACTATGTGGTTGGGAAGCAAGCTTCTTACCACACAGCTACGCCTGCACATATCTATCTATCTATCTATCTATCTATCTATCTATCTATCTATCTATATGAGTTTCAGACATCTATGATGAAAGCGTGAAAGAACCTTTACACGACGTCTGTAAAGGGTTCATATCTCACATGAGTAGAGGAGCGATGTCAGTGCACATGCACAGTATGCAGCAATTTTTGTTTGCCATGCTGGGACTAGACACGAGACTCAAGAGACCGGAAGGAATCATTTGCACTCTGCAGCCTGAAAGATACTTCCTCATCCAGGGAGCAAGAACGGCTCAGGTGTACTGCCCAGGTAGATAATTGTTTCTTCAACCAAGATAGCTGGTTCCACATATGGATTTCCTGGTACAGGCTGGAACATTACAACAGTCTTGTCCAGGCTAATGTTGAGTTCAAATACCTTGCAAGAAGCAGGGTGGGTGGAAAGTAATTAGACATTAGAAATTGATTATAGAATTTTTAGTATCCATGAAGTCATGACGAAAACGTTTTTTTAAGCAGACAACACTAATGGGGATTTTTAATTTTCTTATTTTCTTATTTCTTCTTTCTTATTTTCCAGATGGCTGGTCGCTTGACTGTTCGTGAGCGAGCTAAGATAGCAGGACGCAATGAAGTGTGGAATTCCCTTGTTTTGGTTCAGAGATGGTAGTGCGTATGGAAAGGTAAGCATGCAACAATACGTCCGGAGACAATAAAAAGTGAACTATGCAAAATGAAGTGGCCGTCCAACCACATCCCGATCAGCGGAGAACGTAACAACAGTGCAGGAAATGCTTAATCGCAGCCCACAAAAATCAACACGTGATACATCTCGTGAAAGTGGATTGACAAGACACTCAATACGTACGGTGTTGCATAAAGAATTGAATTTTCGTCCGTGGAAACCCCATTACATGCAGGAGCTAAAACCTGAAGACTGTGACCGTAGAAGTCCAGAAGTCCAGAACTCCAAGAAGTCTAGATCTCATTCCATGTGATTTTTACCTGTGGGGTTACACAAAAGAGGAGGTGCACAAGACAAATCATTGCACGCTGGAGGACTTGGAGACACGCATTCAGGAGACACGGATTTAATGATATCCCAGACGACGTCCTTCAGAAGGTTGTTCATTCTATCCCTGGTCATTTAAGGAAACTGGCTGACGTCACTGGGGCTTAAGTTGAAATATGAAAATTTATTTTCATTTTCCCGTGTAATAAAGAGCATATATAATTTGTTGCAATAAATTTGTAAAAGGAATATGGATTTTATTACCAATTATTAATGCCTACTTACTTTTCATCCACCCTGTATCTGTGTGTGTGTGTGTGCGCGCGCGCGTATGTGAGTGCGTGTGTGTGTGTGTGTGTGTGTG
>NC_068982.1:46451097-46451694 GCF_001194135.2 Octopus bimaculoides | reverse complement strand
ATATATATATGTATGTATGTATGTATATATATACACTACATAGACGCATGCATATATACATGCTTAACTAACTAATCGATGGTGTCTAAATTTCCAAAAATGAACTTTTGTTTCCACACGGCAGGAAGACTTTTCTTCTTAGTTTTGATGTGTATGCATGTGTGTATGTGTGTGTGTGTGTGTGTGTGTGTGTGTGTGTGTGTATGCGTGTGTGTGTGTGCGTCTGTATGTGTGTGACAGAGAGAGAAGGAGAGAGAGAGAGAGAGAGAGAGAAAGAAGAAAGAGAGGGAGGAAGAGTGAGAGAGAGACAGACAGACTTTCAAGCTGAAAATATGAAAGAGAAAAAGGGAGAGAGAAGAGAAAGGCGGGTGAAAGGGAAAGCAAGAAAGAAGGAAAGAAAGAAAGAGAGAGAGGGAGAAGAATATTTCTTAAAACCTACATACATACACCCCAAAATATACACACGTATCATTATACATATGTGCCTGTGTATATATATAGAAATATGTGTGTATGTACATACACACACACACATACATTTACATATATGTGTGTGTGTATGTATATATATATATATATATATATATATATATATAT
>NC_068982.1:46445567-46449654 GCF_001194135.2 Octopus bimaculoides | reverse complement strand
CCACCACCACTACCACCACACCATCATCATTAACATCATCATCACTGCCACCCCACCGCACCGCCATTATCATCGCCATCACTACTACCACATCCACAAACACCACCATCACTATCACATCCACAACCACAATCATCAGCATCATCACCCCTGCTAACACCACCACCATCACCACTACTACTACTACTACTACTACTACTACTACCACCACCACCACCACTACTACTACTACTTCACCCCACAGTACCACGCCCGCCTGCATCACAATATCCTCCTCCTCCTTATCATCCATCATAATTATCTTAAGGCAACGAAGAATCGGAACTTCTATAGAGGAGAAGGATCTGCTAGAGATAGCAACTGAATCTCCCTAAATAAATCTTCCAGTAGAAAAATGAAAGACCAAGTTTGATGGTACAGTCTAAACAAATGCAGGAAAAAAAAAACAAAAAACAAAACAAAACGATGCGTGATGGACACAGTTGTAAAATGACGTGTACATTGGATGTTTTATAGTTCCTAAACCTGCAAAAAGGAAAACAAACTAAAAGAGCATCTTCGTAATCACTTCCATTATCTTCAAACTTCAATATCAGCGAAATACAAACTAAAACAATAACAACACTGTGTAACAAAATTAAAATGTTTTTTTCTGACTTTGGCCAGTAAGTGTTATATCTTATTTGCTTCTGTCTATAAATCAAAAGAAGTGATTGCTATTCCCTTCAAACTTTACTTTTATGAGCTGGACATCAATATTTTGAAACTGACTTATTTTACATTCCATTTTAGACAGTTGCCGAAGCAGAAATATCGTTACGGTAAATATTCTGCTGAATGCCACAGATTTGCATGTCACTTACTAGAACATAGCCACTTGAGCATATCCCTCAGTGGCTGGCAATATGTGCATCTCTGATCACAAGAAGGAGTAGTAGGGGAGCATTATAGCCATGTGTTGAGTGGGATTCTTTGGGGTTTCAGTAAATCTAACAAAAACCGTTTTTCATACTTTTCAGTGATAGGGAAATAAGAAATAACAGTTGGTTCTCAACGAGAAAAATCATGTTACACAGTGTAATGGTTTCTAACAGAGGCATAAAATCCATAGAATTTCGGGAGGATACAGTCGATTATCGCATCGCCAGTTTTTATTTGACAGCTATTTGGGGTTTGGAAGACAAGATGCGTTACGATGAACATTGATCTACAATTTATAGCAAGTTGAGCAACTGAGTAAGAAAGGCAGGAGAAATTCAAAATCAACTGTCGCTGGATTTTAATGCAAAGTTTAAAATATCCAACATTAGAGACGCGCAAAGTCTTCTAAATTTTAAGCCGTAAAAAGTTAACCGCAACACTACCAATTCTGTTGCTCAACTACGTTCAACATAATTGATTATAATAATAGTTCTGTCTAATTTTTGGCACAAGGCCAGAAGTTTTTGAGGGGCGGAGCAAGTCGATTCCATCGATCCTAGTACTTGACTGTTACGAACTTTATCGACCTTGGGATGATGACAATCAAAGTTAACTTCGGTGGATTTGAACTCGGAACGCAAGAATGCTGTAAAGCATTTTGTCCAAAGCGATAACGATTCTGCTAGCTCGCCACTTAATAACTTCTACGATTGGCAGAAGGCCTAAAATTTTATGGGAGAGAACTAGTCGGTTACACCAACCTCAGTCTCAATTGATGCTCAATTTATTTTCTCTGTAGGAGTGGAAGACAAAGTCGGCCTCGGCGTGGTTTGAAATTAGAACGGAAAGCGTCGGAAGAAATACCACCTAACACTTTGTCCGACGCACTAACGATCCTGCCAGCTCGCTGTTTTAAATAATCACAAGGCCTGCTATTTTGGGGGATGGAATAAGTCGAAAATATAGACTAACTTTATCGATCACAAAAGGATGAAATGCAAAATTTAACCTCGGTAGCATTAAATTCAGAACATCAAGGGACGGAAGAAGTCCAGCTACGCCTTTTGACCGATGCTCTAACGATTATGCCAGCTCACTGCCTTTAATAATGATTTCTGTTTTAGTCACCAGGTCAGCAATTTTATAGGAGGAAAGGTTAGTCAATATCATTAACATCTGTACTTGACTGGCACTTTATTTTCTCTACCCCAGAGTGATGAAAATCTAAGTTGACCCTGATAAGAATATAAAGCGCCGGAAGAAATGCCGATAAACATTTTTCCGACGCTCTAATGGTTTTGTCAAACTCAAGCCTTAACCAAAATAGTAATAATAAGAAATCTTTCGAATTATGACACAAGGCCAGTAATTTTGAAGGAACGGGACCACACACGCACACACATGCATTTGTATCAACGGTTTGTGACTTATATCTACATTATATACAGTTTTTCGAAGGTAAAATGCATACTAGAATGCAATGTTGCTAAGAAGTGAAGCTACTATAGAGCCTACGTAAATCGGATTGTTCTTGTTCGGGTCACCTGAGCGAATAAGACGACTATTAGATTTTGTACTGACGACTATTAGATTTTGTAGTGACAGTTGCTGAATTGTAAGCAACGCTGGTGCAATAATAAGAAGAGTGTCTGTTGATCTTAGAAATGTTAGTGGAATTAAAAGTGTCAGAAAAATTATGAAATATTGCTATTGTTAATAAATATTAGTAGTTCTGTTGATGGTGGCAGTATGAAAGTTCTTCCTTCTTGTTGACGACTATTTTGGGTTATTGCAATATGTGTAGTCTCTTACAGAGAAAAGACAAATGTCTGTTCTCTGGTTGAATACCGAGCATTGTCGAGAATATTCTACGTTATATAGGCCGGGATAGACCTTATCTGAAGTATCTAGCTAAATCGGAAGTGTGCAGTAATTGGTGGAATATTTTCTGTCAGCGAAACTGAACAGGTATGTGCGCTGAGTAAATCTATTTTTGAAAGTGAATCTAATGTAGATCCTCGAGTGATATGAAATGGAGTGAAAATCGCTCCAAAAATAACTGCCTCGGTAAGTCAAAATCCCTGCATTGGAAAGGTAGATTGATTTTGGAAGTCTCGATAGAGGCCTGGATAAAAAGGTTGTAAAAATGTACACTTTCTGTTCTAGCGTGTGATAGCGGAAGCATTGTTGCTTAGACAGGAATAACTAACCTGAATATTGTGCACATTATAAAAGGCTTTTAGCATTTATCTACACCAGGGAAGTGTTGTCTAATTAAGAATAAAATGTTTTTGGCCATATGCGTAGAATTAACTAGATTAAACGAAGAATGGGCCTTTGCATAGTTCTTGACAACCAAATTCATCTACAAGGCATTGGTTTGTCTGAGGGTGTAATGGAAATCTTTGTCGAAAATGCTACTCAGCTACCATCTGGTTGCGAAGCGAACGTTAACCATACAATTATGCTTGCACTCATATATATTAAATCATTGAAATCCTCCAACAGTTATGGCTGATATATGAAATAATGCTTATATTTAGATTACAACATAGAGCAACAATAATATAAAATAATCAGAAAACAAGACAAAAACCTGCACACATTGCAAAATAAATATTATGATCAGATGCAGAAAAAAAAGCAACAAGCAAAAAATAATTGATATGAAAGAATGAAAAATCGAGTAAAACAAAACAATAAAATTTAGCTCGTAAAAAATGTTCGTTGAGTCCATTTTATCTAAGGATATTTGTTCTTGTTCATTTTCATATTCATTGAATATAGAATGGTAATAGTTGTAAAATCAGTAAGTCAGATTTCTTGTTAAGTTTGTTTCTGTTTCTGCTTCGCTTCAAATGAATCTATTTTCAAGGCTTTGTTAGAAGAGGAGGAATAATACCCATGAACCTTTCAAGGAGACTATGACTATCTTTTACTTGCTTCAGTTATTAGACTGCGGCCATGCTGGGGGACAACTTTAAAGAGCTTAGTCGAACAAACCGATGCCAGTACTTGTTTTTAATTTAAAGTCTAGTTATCATTCCATCGGATTCCCTTTGCCGAACCGTTAGATTCACAAACACAAAGACACACATACACACACATGCATACATACATACATGTATGTGTATATATGTGTCTGTATATATATATATATATATAT
>NC_068982.1:46441621-46444822 GCF_001194135.2 Octopus bimaculoides | reverse complement strand
GCAGGTGTGATCGTTTTGAAGAAGTTGCTTTTCAAAAAGAATCTTTGGTGTCATTGTCTAGTAGGAGAGTGTGGGTGCGTTTGTGTTTGTGTGTGTGTGTGTGTGTGTATGTGTGCGTGTGTGTCTGTGTGCGTGTGTGTGTGCCTGTGTATTTGAAAGGTGTGTCAGTGGGAAGAGGGAGGAGAAGAAGATTCTGTTTACAGTTTACAGTTGGTCAGTTCCTGCTGTGACAAGTTCATGGTATTCTTTGATATCATTGTCCAGTGGTAGAGAGAGTGCGTGTGTGTGTGTGTTTGTGTGTGCGTGCGTGTGTGTCTGAAAGGGGTGTAAAAGGGAATGAAGGAATTGTGATTATATCTATACAGCTGGTTAGTTAAAAAAAGTTAAGAGAGAAATATGAGAACCTAGGTAACTGAGTTCAATTCTTGTTGGTACAAAAATGTCCCACTATCTGGGTTTCTTGCCGTTTTTTTAAGGGTCTGTTGTTCCAAAGTTGAAGATCCTAGATGGGTTGTGATCTGCATGTTTCAGCTATTCAGTTTTGGTGAGGATTTTGCTATGAAGTATTTCTCCATATTTTTCCTGAAGGAGGTATCGTTTCTTGAGCATTTATAGAAGGGAAAGATCTTAAATTTTCTTTCCCCACATGTTCCTAGGTGTTCACTCAGTGAAATTTTCCGTAGATCCTCCTGTCGGACATGTTGTCGGTGAATTCTGGCTCGTTGACATAAGGAATTTCCAGTTTCACCTATATAATTTTCCTTGCATGTGGGGCAGGTTATGCAGTATATTACATTCTGCGTCTTGCAGTTCATGTCTGCATTTACATTGAATGTGTGACCACTCTTAAATTTTATCTGTTTGTTCCCCTCTATATATTTGTAGATGGGGTTGCTGCAAGTTCCACATCTACCATCTCCACACGGTTTTATTCTCTGCTGAGAATTTCGCTCTTGTAAGGTGTTTTTTTAAGTTTTTCTCTTGGCGTTTACTGTTTTTTATGCAATGTTTGTTTAGTAGGTTTTCCATTTTGGGGCTTTGTTGGATTATTGGTATGTTTGAGTGTATAATGTGAAACATGTTGGTGATTGTAGGGTTGTGTGTGTTAATGAAAGGGATGATGTTTTCCTTGTTTTTTCTTTTTTGGTGTTCTGAGTTGTGTAATGTCCAGTTTTGTTGTTCTTTCGATTCCGTTTTCTATATATATATATATCTGACGGGCTTCCTTCAGCCTCCATCTACGAAATCCGCTCACGGGGATTTGGTCGCCCAGGGTACATAGTTGAAGAAACTTGCTCAATGTGCCACACAGTGAGATTGAGCCCGGAATCATGTGGTTGGGAATGAAGCTTCTTACCACACATCCATGCCTGGTAGGATTATGAAAAATTTTGGAGGCAGGGGTTTAAACGACTGAAATGGCTCCAACTTCCCCAGTTTATGTTAGCACAACATCTGAACCAAAGAACAAAACACCTAAGAAATCCTCCAACAGTCAAATTTCCTTCAAATATTACTCTATCGTTGTTCGTGCATGCAGATGTGTGTTATAGATATTGTTTGTTTAGAGCTGCTCTGGGACTACACAGCTACAAATAGTTTTTGAGTGGAGGACGAGGTCTATTACATCGATTCCAGTACTTGACTGGCATTATTATATCAATCCCGAATATGACTGGTTCAAGATTTATCAATGCCGGAGAGAAATAAATTCTGTTAAACATTTATTCGTTTATTTATTTCAATCATTAAAACTGCGTCCTTAGAGGGACACCGTATCGTCCTCTCAGTACTTACTCTAATATTCATTTTATTAATAATTTACATTAAAGCAGCGAGCTGTCAGAGCCATTACCCGGCCGGACAGAATACTTACCGGTATTTCGTCCGTCTTTATGTTCTGAGCTCAAATTCTGCTGAAGTCGACTTTGCCTTTCTTCCTTTCGGGGTTGATCAAATGAGTGCCAGTCAAGTACTGGGATCGATGTAAATGACCATCTCTCTCTCTCTCTTTCTCTCTTTCTCAAGAACTGCTGGCTCTACACCAAATTTTGAAACC
Source organism: Octopus bimaculoides (assembly GCF_001194135.2). NCBI lineage: Eukaryota > Metazoa > Mollusca > Cephalopoda > Octopoda > Octopodidae > Octopus > Octopus bimaculoides. The sequence goes on along the minus strand of NC_068982.1, from coordinate 46,442,763 downwards.
ATTATTAGAATTGTCCAACTGACAGAAACTATGTTTAGCGTCATTTCGACTGGCTCTTTTCGTTCGGAGTTCAAATTCCGCCGAGGTCTACCTTTCCTTTCGTCCTTTCGGAATTGATAAAATAAGTACCAGTCAAGTACTGGAATCGATGTAATCGACTACACACTACCCTCAAAAAATGCTGGTGTTGTGCCAAATTTTGAAACCGTTAATTTAAATTTATCAAATGGCTTCTATGTATCAACCTACGTATAAGTGAGATTACTTTTTTTTTCCCGTTTGAATATACACCAGTGTACGTAAAAGAACACACACACACACACACACACACACACACACACACACACACACACACACACACACACACACACACACACACACACACACACACACACACACACACATTCACACACACAGACAGGTGAGTGAAGAGCTTCAATATAGTCGTTGAAATTGGCATAAACAGAACCCAAGTTCACCCCAAATCACACACCATCTTCTTAAAATGGAAAGTCATTAGGTTCTTAGTCATCGATACTTCTAAGCTGAGGGAAGTACCTCGGTAAGATTGCCTTTGATCGTAGGTTTGCACGGTTAGAGTTGACCTAGGTATATCCTGATCATAAAATAAATATATATTCAATAAAAAGAAACAAGAATAGAAGAAAGAAACAACACAAACAATAAGAAAGGTAAAGAAAAAAAAACACTGTGTTGTAATAATAGTGAATATGATTAGTAGAGGATAAGGGAGAGATTAAGTAGGGAAACTGGTGGAAAGTGAAAGTAAGAGAGGGAGTAAGAGATTACGTGTGATTGTATGTGGGTGTGTATGAGTGTTGTGTGCATGTGAGGGAGAAGGAAAAAGTGAAAGGCACAGAAGAAGAGTGCGAGAGATAGAGAGAGGGAGAGACGAAAAAAAGGTAGAGAATAAAACAAAAAAAAATAGACCTTAGAATGTACATAGATGTATACACGCACATACGTACATACACACATATATACATACGCGTGTGCTCGAAAACTCATGCACACACACAGACACACACACATACACACACACGTGCATCTAGCTATGTTTGCACATGTATATGTTTATGTACATAAGCATACACATGTAAATATATATATATATATAAGAT
>NC_068982.1:46440485-46441553 GCF_001194135.2 Octopus bimaculoides | reverse complement strand
TATATATATATATATATATATATATATGTATATATATATATGTATGGGTGTATGGATGTACATGAATGTATTTATATGTGTGTGTGTGTCCACACATACACATGCGTATGTATATACGTACATGCATACGCACAACAAATATACACACGTATATATTTACTTATTTATAAAGCGCATATATTATTTATCAGAGACACTTCACATCTTAGAACGCATACGAGTATATATATATACGTACATAACATCTACACATATTCAACTACACATCTTATATACATATATCAAACATATACATAGAGGTATGCATATACATACATACATACATACATACATACATACATACATAGTGTATACATACATACATACATACATAGTGTATACATACATACATACATACATACATACATACATACATTCATACATATATAAATACATGCATACATGAGTGTGTACTAACGTGTGTTTATGCGTATGTGTGTGAGTGTGTGTGCCTGCATGTGTGTGTATGTGTGTGTGTGTGTGTGTGTGTGTGTGTGTGTGTGTGCGTATACTTATCTGTGATATTGATTTCCGTGCCGCTATCAGCTCTCACTCTCCCTTGATGTTAAAGGTGTTATCGATAGAGCTCCTAAAACTACGACTCACCTTCCTCGCTTCACCTCTTCTGTCGCTCTCGTTTTCCTCTTTAATTATATCTCAAGCCCACATCTTTTTACGCGCGCGCGCACTCTCACAGACACACACATGCACGAACGCACGCACACATATGTATACATACTCATATGTGCACATACACCTAGGTATACATCCCGACCATTCTGACTTTCTTACTTTCACACTTTCATTTCTCCACCTGTGTGATACACATAAGCGTTGATATTTTTACAAGATGCTGGATGTTTACTTACATACATTACACACACACATATATACATGTATACACAACATACAAATACATACATATATACATACATACATATATGCACACATACATGTACGCATACTCACAGTATTAACATTTCTGTGTATATATATATGTGTGTGTGTGTGTATGTGCGTCTGTGTATG
>NC_068982.1:46432266-46438011 GCF_001194135.2 Octopus bimaculoides | reverse complement strand
TATACACATAAATAATAATATATATGCATACAAATATGCATACATATACACACACGCACACACACACACACATACAAATTAAAATATGCGTGCGTGTGTCAATCCGCCAATCCACTTCCAAACCTTCATATTTCTTTTGGTTCTTTTTTGGCTTCATTTATGAAAGTATTCAAGCTAACCTATTACATTCCGGAAATTGTAACGCCATCTTTCTAGTTTTGCCGCGCAACAACCGGATTAACAAAAACAAATCAAAGAAACAAGAAAAAAAATTTGAAAAAAGACAACCAGCTGTTTAAATGATCCATATTAAGTACCACTATTGTGATATAGTGGTTATCTATGAAATATGGCCGGCTGCTCTAGAACATTGACTGGATCTTTATTTAAAGCAACTCGGTGTTGCCTTTTATAACTTGAAGAATTTATAACCAACGAGAGAATCTTTATGTGGTCATTCGATTTACTACGACCAGTTATAACTCAAATAATGCTCTGCCGTCTTAATATTTCATCAATATTATATTAATGTTCTATTAATAATATTTAAGGCGGCAAGCTTGCAGAATTGTTAGCACGCTGCACAAAATGTTTAGTGGCCTTTCGTCCGTCTCTATAAGTTCTGAATTTAAATTCCACCGAGGTCGACTTTGCCTTTCAGCCTTTCGAGATCGATAAAATAAGTACCACCTGAACCCTGAGGTCGATGTAATCGACTTACCTCTCCTTTGAAATTGCTAGCTTTGTGTCAAAATGTCAAACCAATACTTTATCAATATTTATATGACCCAACAGTGTAATACAATGCGGGATACACTACTAAAGAAAGTAAGAGGTAACGGTCAAAGCTTGGTTGTTTAACAAGTCTTGGTTGTGCAACCATTTTAGAGTGGACATGTTTGAATTACCAAGGGAATTGTGATGAAGGAATACGCTCGTGAATAATTATTACAGCAAATTTCGAAATTTCGAATTTTGCTAACACACACAAGAGGTTGCCTGTACATAGTCCAGTGACTTGCTAGAAACAGAAGCAAATACCTCCCTCTTGTTTTGCATAAAAGTCTTCAGCAATTGTTCTTTGTTTAGGCACAAGGCCAATAATTTTGGGATGGGGTTGGGTTCACTTGGTACCATCGGTCCCATATTTACCTGGTGTTTTATTATTTTCTCGCCCTCGAAAAGATGATTGGGTGGGATTTGAACTCAGAACATAGAAAGCTAGAAGAAATACCCTAAGGTATTTGTCCGACGCTCTAACGATTCTACAGAACTGTTACTTTGCTTTGCTTTCGGTATTCAACTCCTGATGGAGTCGTGGGGCATCGCAGTGATATATGGCGTGTCTTGGTCATCCCTCTAGTGGAGACCATCCGCTACCAGTTATAACCATAATTGATTTCTTTTAAAGAGAGAAAGAGAAAGAGAGAGGAAGACCGACTGCAAGAAAGTGAGAGCGAAAGAGAGAGAGAGAGAGAGAGAGAGAGAGAGAGAGAGAGAGAAGGAGAGAGAGAGAGAAAGAAAATGAGAGAGAAAGAGAGAAGCATTGGATTGTTACTTATATAAGAGACAGATGGTAAAGCTGACCTCGGTGGGATGTGGCAATAATTAGCAAGGCATTTTATCTGACTTTGCCAATTTTCCGTTCACAAAGTGAAAAATTGACCTCGTCAGGATTCGAACTCAGTATTTGTGAATGGACTAACTAAATATGACTAGGTTGAACGGACGTAACTAAATGTGACAAGGTATGTTGTTACAACATATTACTGATTCTACTAAACCACTACCGTTGTCATCACGGTTGGAAGGTCTTTGATCATGAATAACTTCATTATGAATAGCCTTGAGTCAACCAACAACAACGACGACGACGACGTCGACGTCGTAAATTCAAGACGAAACAAAAGAGCTTCTGCAAACGTTCTCGATCTACTAGAAATAGCAGCTAAATTTCCCTCATCTCATACGATACCGTCTTTGAAAATATGTAACGGTCAAGAGATTTTCAATCTGAAAGTCTATAACAACAGGCAAAGTACCGAAAGATTCGCGTGCGCCCATGTATAATGTTTTCTTTTTCACTGTTTAACTCGGAGCTAATTTTGACTTACCACCTGCTTGGTAGCAAGGTTGTGAAAGAAAGCATCTTGTTTTGTTCATCAATCTTTAAATCTTAAAAAGGTCTTGCAGAATTTTATTGTGCCAGATATCGGGATCATTTGTAGCTATGAATTTAGGAGTGGGATTCTCTCCTCAAAAACCTAGGTTCAGCCATATTTTGATCCATGTGGGTTGATGATATCCTGTTGCTTTAATAATAATAAAAGTGTATCTTGGGTTCTGGATTTGCAAACTCCTTATCAAAGGTCATAGACATATTCTTTCTCTTGTACTTTTCTGACCACAGTAGTGTCCAGAGGGCTACTGATTTCCCTAAAAGAGTATAGATGTTTTTTCTTGTGGTTCCATATAACAATATCGGACCAGGTGTGTTTTGATTTGTAGCTGTTTTAATTAATAGATTTCACCAATATTCTTTTGACCTATCAATCTCAATATGGTCAACTTTGTCTGTTGGTATTTTCTTTTTTCTTGTTCTCTTCCAGATTGTTCTCTCAAATGCATCATATCACATGAGAAGATGATATCTAGAAGGCATTCAATTACAGTTAGCAATAAGCTGGTTGATGTCTTTAGCTTTAGGCTTGTACAGCCGAAATTTGTTGCACAAACACATACAAACGACAGGCTTTTCAACAATTTCCATCTATCAAAATCCATCCGTAAATAGGTGTTTGTTAACTTGAGTCTATGATGGTAAAGCAATTTTGCCCAATACATTGTGTAGTAGGATCAAATGTCTTACGGTATTTCGTCTGTCTTTACATCCTGAATTCAAATCCCGCCGAGGTTGAGATTGCTTTCCTTCCCTTCGGGATTGATAAAATAAGTACAGGCAAGTAAAGTACTCGAAGGGTGGGGCGCAATATAAACGACTGTCTCCTCACTCACACTAAATTTCAGGCCTTGGACCTGTTTTTGGAAAGGAGTATTATTTCTCTTACGCCCACCATTACAACCACAACTTATCTACGGTACGTACTGTCATCATTGATACATAACTACTAATGGATGAAACTACTATTGCCAAAACCACCACTACCACTACTACTACTACTACTACTACTACTACTACTACTACTACTACTACTACTTCTACTACCACCACTACTACTGCTGCCGCTGCCGCCGCTGCTGCTGCTCCTGCTGCTACTACTATTACTACTACTACTACTACTACTACTACTACTACTACTACTACTACTACTACAGAATGCTTTATGTAAACGTTTTTTCTTGTTTTTTAATTTTCAGTTCTCTCTTCTATATTTCTTTAACTATTCCCAATTCTTCCATTGGTGCAGTTTCTTTGAAATATTGTACTGGTTATATAACAACTGTCTTCCACTTTTTCAATTCGTTTAATCAATCTCTTTTTTTATTTTTGTTATATTTTGTCCAATATTTCTTTAGACATTGAAATGCTGAAGAATTTCATAACGTCAATCAACTGGTTACCAAGATTATTACTTTCGTTCATAATTCTTTCCTTTTGACTTTTTTTTTTAATCTTTTCAAAATTTTTATCCTGCTTTCTTTCCTTCATGTTTTCTTCTTTCTATCTCCTACTATTTCGCTCTCCTTGTCACTCTGTCTCCTCCCCTACACCCCTCTCTCTCCCCCTCACTTTCTCATTCGTTACAAACGTTTTTAGCGAGAATTGTATCTCCTCCGCAAAAATATTTTTCATCAATGATATTATGTTTAGAAGAATAGCTTGGCATTTTTAATGAAATCTTAAATTTGCTGCAAAGTAATGTATTTCAAGTTAATTTCGCAAAATGCACTTGTGCCCGCAAGAGTGTTTGGATAAATGTACGTGCGTGGTGCATATAATCTCTTTACTCTCCCGAGGCATTCATTTCTGATCTTATTTAAGGGTCCATCGTATTTGACATCCTCATCTTGTCCGAGGTACCTATAATTGTCACCGGACTACAGAGATCGTACTGTGAAGCCGTTCATTTTTAGGCTATTAGAGAAAGGCACAACTTTTCCGTATTTTTCCTGTCAGAAATGCGCATTAATGGACGAGCATTTGGAAAGAGTAAAGAGTTTTGCTGAGGCTGCAGAGGTGAAGAAAAGGTAAGTGGACCTAGCCGGACTGAAGGAGCTGTGTAAGATGACACAGAAGGTGGGTAGTGATGTAAAGTTATTTCCCCCGAAAAGGGTTATGGAAAATATGGAAAAGAAGACCATTACCTACAAGGTGTACTCAGTGGAGAGTAGGAAGGTGGAGCGGATGGAGATGGAAAAAGTAGAAAAAGTATTGAAGGGGCTTTCGAAGGAAGTGACATATATAGCGAAAGGAAATGGATATGGGACGGTGGTTGTCCAGTTTAGGACAGCGGAGGAGGCAAAGAGGCTGGCGAGTACAACGGTGAGAACGGTAGAAGTGGTACTTCTACCCACGTACCTTGGAAGAAAGACTTCTAACGTAAAGGTAGAAGGAATCCCACCCGATATAGAAGTGTCTTGGGTTGCGGCAGCCGTCCTCGTTAGTAGTGAGGAAGAGGTGGCTGTCCTCCAAGTCACGAATACGAAGGAAGGAGGATATAAAGGAAAAACATTGGAAATCATCACACAAGTGGAGGCAAAGCAGCTGGAAAATTTGGCGGAGATGGTGACGTTGGGAGAATAGTGTTGGGAGTATGGGTAGAGGGCAGAGTTCCGCGAGGCTTTAAATGTGGCCAGAAAGGTCACATTAGAGCTCACTGCCCTCTACAGAGGGAAACAACAGAAGAAGCGGTGCTGGAGACGGAGAAGAAAAAGGAAGAAGTACAGATAGATGGAAGAAACAAGGAGGATGAATGGACAGTGACAGAGAATGAATGGAAAAAGAGAAAGAAGAGGAAGTACAGTCAGTGTGATGTGGGACCCCAGACTAACTCCATCCCAGCCAAGACAACTCAGACCCACCCACTCCTCTCCCCACAAGAAAAAAGAAGAAAGAACAGACACCGCAAAATTTACTAGACCCTCCCCCGGTGAAAAACGTTACGTATATATGGAGGAGAGAGTGTTGTCACTCAGTGATGGGAAAAAGAGGGACTAGACTAGAGACTAAAGAGGAATTAGGACTCAGAGGTGGCGAGTGGTGTTACTCAGTGTGGGTGAGTAACACACTTATCATATTCTCATTTTCACGATATCATTCATGTTATCATAACTTTAATATTTTGATTTTATTTTTTTCATGTTCATTTTCATGTGTCATTCATAGTATCATATTTTATTTTAATATATTCTTAATTGTTATATGTCCCTACATGTTTTGTAGTGTCCCCTCAATGTTATGCCTTTATGGCAAAATTTTGAAATAAAGAAGTGTGCTTCCCAAACACAAGGTACTGGGTTCAGTCCCCCTGCGTGGAGCCTTTGGCAAGTATCTTCTGCTGTAGCTCAGAACCGACAAAAGCCCCATTAGTGGATTTAGCAGACGTAAACTTGAAGAAACCTTTTACACACACACACACACATATATATACGACATGCTTCTTTCAGTTTCCGTCTACCAAATCCACTCACCCAAGGTGCCATGCAGTGGGACCGAATCCGGAACCACGTGGTTGGTAAGCAAGCAACTTTACACACAGCCACTCCTGCGCCTATATATATATA
>NC_068982.1:46431152-46432060 GCF_001194135.2 Octopus bimaculoides | reverse complement strand
TATATATATATATATATATATTTATATATATATAAAGAGAGAGGGAGAGAGAGGGGGGCTGACAGATAAACAGACACACAGACAGATTCACATATATGATGTGGCGAAACGAAAGAGAAGTTTGGGAAGGTTAGAAGAGAAAGTGATAGTTGTGTAATCATTGATTGCTGTAAACTTCGGAGAAATAAAGACCTGCCAGAACCAAGTCCGTGTTCCGGTTACAAAAAAGCCAATGGGTGATATTTTAATTCGGCTGAATACAACATATAGAGTAAATAGCAAATCAATACATATAACATAAGGATTGGCAACCACACAGATACACACAAACACATATGCATGCACACTCAAAGACACACACGTGTATTGCTCACCAATGCGTGTGTTTGTGTGTGTCTGTGTGTGCATATATATATATATATATATATATATATAAGCATGTATGTATGTATGTATGCAATGTACGTGTGTGTTCTGTATGTCTTGCTGGTCTATTCTGGAGTTACTGATAAGAGACCAAAGTATACTATTATGATATCTAATTATCATTTTCAGTCACTGCTTACTCAGCATCTCTTCCTTGTCTCCGAATGCGCATGTGCAGCAACAGTACAAATCAGGATGTTGCTGCTTTTCGTAATACAATCAAGCTGAATTGCAATTGAAATACACTCGCACACACGCGTTAGATCGCTGACCACTACACATTTTTTTCTCTCCTTGTTTCTCTCCTTGTTTGTTTCTGTGTTCCTTTCTGTGGAAGAGCGTAGGCTCGAAACGTTAAAGACTTTCTCTGTTCCCGAGCGTTATACTAATACATCCATTTGTTGTCTACACCACCTGTCTTCGTCTGTTGTTTTTTTTGGTGAATTCTCCCTATATATATATATATATATATATATATATAT
>NC_068982.1:46429652-46430642 GCF_001194135.2 Octopus bimaculoides | reverse complement strand
CGACTTATTGTTTGTAAGCCTAGTATTTATTCTATCGGACTACTCAGTTACTGGGACGTAAACAAACCAACATCGATTGTCAAGCGATGGTGAGAGGACAAACACAGACACAAAGACATAAATATATACATATATACATATACGACGGGTTTCTTCCTGTTTCCGTCTACCAATTCCACACAAAAGGCTTTAGTCGGCCTGAGGCTATAGTAGAAGAAACTTGCCCAAGCTGCTATACAGTGGGACTGAACCCGGAACAATGTAGTCGGGAGGCAACCTTACCACACAGACATGTCTGCGCCTATATTATGCATGCATGCATGTATGTATGTAAGTATGTATCTCGTTTAAAAAACGAGGTATTAGCACTCAGATAGTTTTGCCAGACCTTCGAGAGTTGGGGTGGAGAGTAGGAAAACATGCCATCTATGCTACTTGTAGGAAGAAGCAGAGCATCAAGACATGGAGTTAGAGCACATCTTCTCTCACTGTTTTCACTTATTCTCAGTATCACTCCCCACTCCCCCTTCTCTCTCTCTTTCGGCGAAGGACAATCCCGAAAGGTTTCTTCTCCTCCAAATTAACCAAATCCAAGGACTTTGTTTCATTATATGTTTTAACTACTTAGAACACAAGGAGGCGCAATGGCCCAGTGGTTTGGGCAGCGGACTCGCGGTCATAGGATCGCGGTTTCGATTCCTAGACCGGGCGTTGTGAGTGTTTATTGAGCGAAAACACCTAAAGCTCCACGAGGCTCCGGCAGGGGATGGTGGCGAACCCTGCTTTACTCTTTCACCACAACTTTCTCTCACTCTTACTTCCTGTTTCTGTTGTGCCTGTAATTCAAACGGTCAGCCTTGTCACACTGTGTCACGCTGTATATCCCCGAGAACTACGTTAAGGGTACACGTATCTGTGGAGTGCTCAGCCACTTGCACGTTAATTTCACGAGCAGGCTGTTCCGTTGATCGGATCAACTGGAACCCTCGA
>NC_068982.1:46427593-46429642 GCF_001194135.2 Octopus bimaculoides | reverse complement strand
GCGGTCATAGGATCGCGGTTTCGATTCCTAGACCGGGCGTTGTGAGTGTTTATTGAGCGAAAACACCTAAAGCTCCACGAGGCTCCGGCAGGGGATGGTGGCGAACCCTGCTTTACTCTTTCACCACAACTTTCTCTCACTCTTACTTCCTGTTTCTGTTGTGCCTGTAATTCAAACGGTCAGCCTTGTCACACTGTGTCACGCTGTATATCCCCGAGAACTACGTTAAGGGTACACGTATCTGTGGAGTGCTCAGCCACTTGCACGTTAATTTCACGAGCAGGCTGTTCCGTTGATCGGATCAACTGGAACCCTCGACGTCGTAAGCGACGGAGTGCCAACAACAACAACTTAGACCACCACCATTCTCTGCAGTCTCTATTTTCTTAAATATATACCCTAACATTGGAGTCTTGATTTGCTTACTACAGTATGGAGTATGTTCAAAGCAAGAGGTGATAGTAAAGAAGGTGAGGATTAAGTATACCATTCAGTGAATAGTCACTCTATAAACTCTTCACTATGACTACCAACATCTTCCTTGTGCACGTTTTTTTAAACTACTTCATATACCAAGGGTCCCCATTCTTTTTTGCAACCCTGACTGGTTTCATGTAAGGCAATCTTCCCATGGATTGGGGGTCCACGAGCAAAACAAAATACAAAGTACGGATTGTATAGTTTATTTAATTATTACTTATGTAATCCATATTCATGACATGTAAAATACATATATAATGCAAAAACACCCTGCAGACTACCTTAATCAATAAAATCGAAATAAAATTTTAAACGATTACTATGTGTAGGCGCAGCCACGAGGCTTCGGGTTCAATCCCTCTGCACAGCACATTGGGCAAACGTCTGCTACTATAGTTCCGGATATATCAATGCCTTTTCAGATGAATTTGGTAAGTGGAAACTGTGTAGAAGCCCACAATATACAGTGATAGTGGTGTTGGACCTCTGACGTTTTATCAACCATATTACCTGCTCCTGAATTAACTAGCAAATGACTGAATATTCCACAAATATACCTTATCAAAAGGATGTGTAATAACACTATTCCACATATACAAAAACAGCCATACCAACAATGCAACATACTTCCATCATCAGCTGCCCCACGGATATCATTATGGTTTCGACACCTGGGCAGTACCATTCAATCCGGCGGTGTCAACAACACTAAAAGAAGTGTTGTTTGGGAACAAACAAAAAAAAATACAGCTTTCAAACACATTTACCCTATGCACAACAGTATTCAATCTAAATATAGGTAGGATTAAACACTACTTTTAAAAGGAAACTACAAGAAATACATAAATCTATGTACATCTGTATCGATATTAATATAAACCTACAATAACTGAATTATATACTAAACAGCGACCAATAACTCTCAGGCAGAATCAGTATAATACAGAATGTGACAAGGATGTGCATTTTAAGTTACAGTTACTATCCACCCAGTGATCTTCTACATAGGTCTACCCTATTTCCCTCAGAAGATATGAGTCGGTCCGAAGTTGTAGAGAATGACATTTGCCCTAGATGCCACGCAGTAACATCTTGGGTAAATGATCCCGGGACTCGTAGTTGCGAAGCAAACGTTTTTATCATATACTGGAGCAGACCCTGAAACCACGCAGTTACGAAGCGGGGATCATAGGCTCGGGAACAGGGGATACAGGGTTTCAAGCTTGTGTATGTGTGCGTGTATATGTAAATGTATATGTATGTATGTATGTTGAAAGTATGTATGTGTGTGTGTGTGTATATATATATATATATATATATAATATTAGGGATAAAAATCCAAATTTACAGGTGTATATTTATATATATATATATATATATATATATGCGAGTAAAAATAAATACAAAAAAGGTGGGTTTTTTTGTATGATTGTGTATAGAGGAATATATTATTTTGCTTAAAAGAGTTCCAACACTGTCTGTTTTTTATGTTTTATTTATATTCCTGCAGAACTAATGTGGGGTATAGAATATGGAATATACAATATATAATATGATATACAATATACA
>NC_068982.1:46423861-46427140 GCF_001194135.2 Octopus bimaculoides | reverse complement strand
ATATATATATATATATATATATATATATATATATATACACACACACAGAGCAGAGAACAGCAGAACAATTCCATTCTAATTATATTTAGAAGTGCGTATGTGGTTGTGTGATGAAGTGTGCGTGTGGAAGTGTTAATGAAAGAGAGAGAGGGAGAGAGAGGGGAGAGAGAGAGAGAGAGAATTCTTCTGTCATCTCTTTTCTTTTCATTAATATTTAAATGTGAAATATATTTCTCGAGAATGTCACAGATACCTGAAGATAACCGCTTTTAGCTCGCTATCTATTAAATATAATGTCCATTTAAAACAAGCATCAATCACCGCTGTCATTTCGATCACAACTACTGCGGCTAACTGTTTGTGGGTCATCGCTAGTTTCACGGAAAAGTTCATCTTTGGCCCCATCTATTTATTTATCACGTTTTTGTTAACGCCACGTTTTTGCTAATGTCTTGGCTACTCTTTCTACTTTCACACGCTATTCATGATGATTTCACCCACTGACATACCTGTGCATATGTAGGTCACTTCAGTTCTTTTCGCTCAGTCACTCAATTATCAGCAGCCGCTCACTCCTTCCATTCGTCTCGCTTAAAAATTCTACAACGGCTTGGCTCGTTGCAACGTCCAGTAGTTATAACGGCAACGTTAATCCATTCGTTACCAACTTTCTATTAAAATATTCTCTTTCTTTAAATCGATTTTGAAAACAATTATCTTTTTGTCTTTTAATTTCTACTTGTTTCAGTCACTGGACTGCGGCCATACTGGGACACTACCTTCAAGGATTCAATTGAACAAATCGACTCCATGGTTTATTATGAAGTCTGGTACTTATTTTATCGTTTTCTTTTGCCGAACTCCTAAGTTACAGTAACATAAACAAACCGTCACAGGTTGTCAAGCAGTGGTGAGGAAAAAAAAATGAAAACACAAAGATAGGCACCCATACACGCGCGCACACATATGACAGGCTTCTTTTAGTTTCCGTCTAGTTTCTGCTCATAAGGCTTTGGTCGGCCCGGAGCTATAGTTAAAGGCACTCATCAAAGTTGCCACGCAAGAGGACTGAACTGAAGACCACATTGTTAGGAAGCAAGTTCCTCAACCACATAGCTACGTCTACGTCTAATGAAGAATTTAGTAAAATTACTTTGTCATTATTAAGCTGGTGTTAGGAACACACTAGCATGATGTTTTGGTGGAAGGTTTTAATTAGAATCGCTTTAAAACAAGAAAATTATATCATAGAAACAAGGGCGGTCGTAAAATACACAAACATGAACCAATGAAGGAGTCACCTGATGACCGTTTGACATCCTAGAAATATCTGATACTTCTCCGAAAAATCATGCACTAGTTCTTATAGACCGTAAGACTGTAAGCTGGTAGAATCCTTACCGCGACGGGCAAAATGCTTAGCGGCATTTCGTCCGTCTTTACGTTCTCAGTTCGAATTCCGCCAAGATCTTATCTTGCCTCTTATCCTTTCGCGGTCGATAAAGTAAGTGGCACTTGAGCATCGGAGGTCGATGTAATTGACTTGCCCCCTCTCCCCCCGACAAAAAAATTGCTGGCCTTGTGCCAAAATTTGAAACCAATATTTATAAACCGTATGACTATAATATGGAATGGTCACAGCTGGAAAGGCTTTGATCATAGGTATGGTTTGCTCGATCGCCAAAGAACAACAATAGCAACACATATGCAAATGCGTACGTGCACTTTTCCATACTATCGTACACACATTGTTAGTTCTGTACAGATTAAGATGTGAGACGTGGTGTCCCTAGTGGACAGTTAATACAAGGGAGATAATCATTTCTTCATATTTGGTGAGATTTCAAGTTCGAATATGAAATTAAAGAATTATATAGAAAAAAATGCGTAGAAGATAGATACTTAATTTTTTTTTGTTACGCACAATTCTTAGAGTCCCAATTAAATGACACTGTTTCTACAAAGAATTCTTTGATTGTTGTTATTCCTACCAAAAGTTCCTTGACTGATGTTGATATTTAAGTCAGATCAATTCCGATTGAACAGACTTACGATCAAAGACATTCCAGAACGTGGCCATTTCGTATTTTACCAAAAGGCCTTGTACAAATCCCTTTTTACCAGAAAAAAAAATCAACAGTACCATACTTGGAAATGCATTATCCAATATATTCTTCCTGATTCCAGTCAAAAGACCACTATTTGAGTGAATTTGACTGCAATTTCAAACAAGTCAAACGTTCATGTAGAGCAATGGTTCTCAACCAATTTTTTTTTTATCTATCGACCCCTTTGATTACTATTTTATTCTAGTGGATGCCCCACCCCCCTAGCCACTCGATGTTTAAAAACTAATTTTATAGTTACTTCTTTCAAGATTCCTATTTTGTTTTACATACATTAACTTGTGTAGGTGGAACTATGTAAAAAGTTTGAGAAAGAATCGTAACTATTTCTTGCAATAAATACATCTAGGGCCAAATTTGTTCACGGACACTGTGGGATCCCAATTTACTATTTTGCCGGCGTTGAGCCCCAAAGTCTTATATGGACACCCCTTGTGTCTTACAGACCCTTCCCCCACTAGGTTTCATATGGACCCCGGTTTAGAAACATTGGGCTGTCATATATTTTGGTGCATAAACGCGGTGTCAATGTCAAATATATATATTTTGCGACATACATTATTTCAACTTATTTATATGATATATTATTTCAGAATACTTGTGAGCTTAACATTACAATGGGGGATAATTCTCAGCAACTTCAAACCCCTATCTATTATGAGAAAGGGTAAGAACAATGTTATTTTTCTTGTATGTATACGCATGGCATGTCCGTGATGAATGAATGAATCATCTGTTTTACAACGTGAACTTATTTTGTAATGAGCTCAGGCTGTCTCTCTTTTTCCTGCCTATGAAAATATTTGATTGAATTTTATATTATATTTTATGTTATATTGAATTTTATGTTAGTCTTTTTGTTTTGGTTTTTCGTACATCCGCTAACTATACACCGACATGCATACACACACCACCCACATGTATATATATGTAGGCAGGCATATATTTACAGACACATATCATACACATGTATACATGTATGCATGCATATGTTTCCACGAATATTTTACCTTTCTCTGTCGCTCTCCCCTTGTGTATGTGCGTGTGTGTGTGTGTGTGTGTGTGTGTAGGAAGACACACACACACACACAGACACATACATAAATATATACATATGTATATAAATTTTACATATATATATATATATATATAT
>NC_068982.1:46420687-46422794 GCF_001194135.2 Octopus bimaculoides | reverse complement strand
ATGATGATGATGACGATGATGATGATGACGATGATGATGACGATGATGATGATGATGATGATGACGATGATGATGATGATGATGACAACAACAACAACAACAACAACAACAATAATAATAATAATAATAATAATAATGATGATGATGATTATGATAATAATATTTTCTTTCTACAGAATAATATTTCTAACGATAGCTTGGTGCACTGTGGTAATAATAACAACATTATTGGCAGCTACATCCTATATACAATTACATCAACGGCTTGGAGCTATACTGTTATATGGGGCTTGTGAGATCTCATGTCACGCAGCTGGTTAAATCAATAGGCCTCAGTGGTCAAATGTCTTTTGATCTAATATTTCACAGCTTCTTACATCAACGTCCAGGAGTGTCGCTAGCGAAGGCATGACTTAACTTAGATATATTTGTGCTACATTCCTCGCTCTTTTCTTTAATAGTGGTGTGTATTATTGCATGTACGTGTGTATGTATGTATGTACGTACGTATACATGTATGTACACATGAATGTATGTATGTATATATGTATGTATGAATTAATGTGTGTAAGCATGAATGTATAGATGGTGGGATGGATGGATGAATGAATGCGTGTGAACAAACGCACGCAAGCACACGCGCATATATAGGTATATACATCAAAATGCATTTGTTCGTTAACACAAAAAGAGCCACAAAGTATAGTAAAGATCTTGATACTAATATAGTAGAGAGCAAAGCGGCGAGCTGGCAGAGACGTTAGGACGCCGGGCGAAATGCTTAACGGCATTTCGTCTGTCTTTACGTTATGAGTTCAAACTCCGCCGAGGTCGACTATGCCTTTCATCTTTTCGGGGTCGATCAAATTAGTACCAGTTACGCACTGGGGTCAATATAATCGACTTGATCCCTTTGTCTGTCCTTGTTTGTCCCCTCTATGTTTATCCTCTAGTGGGCAATAAAGAAATAAGAAATGTTAGGACGCCGGGTGAAATGCTTAACGGTATTTCATCTGTCTTTACGTTCTGAGTTCAAACTCCGCCGAGGTCGACTTTGCCTTTGATCCTTTTCGGGGTTGATAAATTAAGTACCAGTTACGTACTGAGGTCAATCTAATTAACTGGCTCCCTCCCCAAAAATTTCGGGCTTTGAGCCTAGAGTAGAAAAGTAGAAAGAAAAGAATCATTAGCACGCCGGGCAGAATGCTTAGCGGTATTTCATTTGTCTTTACGTTCTGAGTTCAAATTCCACCGAGGTCGACTTTGCCTTTCTTTCTTTCAAAGGTCGAAAAAATATAGTACCAGTTGAGCACTGGGGTCGATGAAATTTACCCCTTCCCCCAAAATTTGAGGCCTTGTGCCTATAGTAAAAAAATGAATGTTGATATAGTAGAGAGTAAAGCGGTGAATTGGCAAAATTGTTAGCATGCCAGTCAAAATGCTTAGCGGCGTTTCATCCGTCATTGCATTCTGAGTTGAAATTTCGCCGAGGTCGATTTTACTTTTCAGCTCTTTCGGGGTGGATAAAATAAGTATCAGTTGAGCTCTGGGGTGGATGTAATGGGCTAGCCTCCTACTCCAAACTTGTTAGTCTTGTACCAAAGTATGACACCAGTATTAATACTGTAGAGAATAAGGCCACGAGACGGATTAATGTAAAAAAATTTAGACAAGAAAAAGGTCGGAAATAATACAGGAAATGAAAGAGAAGACATGCCATATAGGAGACTTGTATTGTAGAACCACATGAACAGTTATATTAACTATAACATGTATATTTTAATGTGTGGTATATGTATTATTTCTTTACTACCCACAAGGGGCTACACACAGAGGGGACAAACAAGGACAGACAAACGGATTAAGTCGATTATATCGACCCCAGTGCGTAACTGGTACTCATTTAATCGACCCCGAAAGGATGAAAGGCAAAGTCGACCTCGGCGGAATTTGAACTCAGAACGTAGCGGCAGACGAAATACCTATTTCGTTATTGCCCACAAGGGGCTAAACATAGAGGGGACAAACAAGGACAGACAAAGGGATTAAGTCGATTACATCGACCCCAGTGCGTAACTGGTACTTAATTTATCGACCCCGAAAGGAT
>NC_068982.1:46417225-46420169 GCF_001194135.2 Octopus bimaculoides | reverse complement strand
ATATATATATATATATATATATATATATATATATATATATAAACATATATATATTAACATATATATATAATGCACTGGTCCGTGGCTGTAAGATCAACAAAAAAAATACTCCATCTGGTGAGAGCTAATTGTTATTTAATATACACAGTACCTGTTTCTCTGTGCTACTAATAGTTTCGTTTGCTGAGAAATACCTCAGACATAATTCATCAGGCACAAACCTCATATCATAGTTAGTTATACACACACAACATAGACATCTACGTATAACAAACCTTTATGGATTTATATTTTACTGGAATTACTTTAATCCAGAGGCGGCACTTAAATCGATACTGTTGATATCAGATAGCCGAATACAGCGAACGGGCTTGAAACGACATACTACAAGGTGTGTACCAAAATTTAAAATTATTTCATCTAAAATTATTTAATCTACACCTATATCGATATACAAGCACCTACTCACATATCTATCTATCTATCTATCTATCTATTATACAAACGAACTCATATTTAAACAGAAATGTACATTCTCTCGGATACATACACACGCTCATATTTAAACAAAACTCATATACAATTAAATGCAGACAAGTATAAATCATAAAATGCTTGTCTGTTCATAATTTAACAATGATGAAAATAACTGTTTATGGGGTTATAGTGGTAGACTACAATTAAGATAAACGGCAAAGTTTTGCATTATAAGTTTTGAAAGTAATATTCTAACAAAAGTAAAAACCCAAAATTCTGCTTATTTTCAAAGGCGTGGTATTCTTGAATGCGTATTTAAAAAATAAAAAATACTTGATTTAGTAATTGCGAACAGAAGGTAGACGATGCCAGAAAGGTTTTTCTGTTTTAGTCGGAAAGTTGTTATACTTTTGGAATTACTGATTCGGCAAAAATTATTTCATGGCTCGCAAGGGTTATTATTAGTATTGTACAATTTGCTCATGTAAAACATTTCCATTTGAAGCTGTGCAGGATATTTGTGACTTTCAATCTTATGCAAGCTTGAAAAATTGAGCGTTGTTGCATGTATTTTGGCTACTGAGCTTGTATGTTGATAAAAAGTAAATGGGTTCTAAGTGAGGAAAATGTATATCCAAGATAATTCTTCATTTAACTGATATTTTCAGCTTAAACGACAATTGTTAGGGTTAATACTGTAAGAGAAACTTGTGTTGGTAATGTATGGAGGAACATTCACTTTGTAGTAATTGGAAGAAGTGACAATATTTTGCGTGAAATTCAAATTCCGCCGAGTTCGACTTTGCCTTTCATCCTTTCGGTACCAATAAATTAAGTACCAGTTGCGTAAAGGGGTCGGCCTAATCGACTGGCCCCCTTCCCCCCAAAATTTTGGGCCTTGTGCCTAGAGCAGAAAAGAATATTTTGGGTGAAATTTAGGCGGCGGGCTGGCAGAATTGTAAGTATATCGGGCAAAATGCTTATAAGCATTTCGTGCGTTGTTTCGTTCTGAGTTCAAATTCTGGAGAGGTCAACTTTATCTTTCATCCTTTCGGGGTCGATAAACGTAATACCAGTCAAGTCCTGGGTCGATGTAATCGACTTAGCACCTTTACACAAGCTGCTGGCTTTGTGCCAAAATTTGAAACCAATATTTCATGTGAAATGCGGTATGGTGTAGCATGATACAATATTTTACACTATTCGCATTATGGTTGATAGTTCTTAAAGCGCAACAAAGCTTTTGTGCAAGATATTTATTTTGTCATTCAGTGTTTATAGTTTATTAATAGTGTCGGTATATTTGATATTTTCTTGGAATCCACAGCAAAGTAGGGAAACATAATAATTAGAGAAGTTTATGACGATTATTTGCTTCACATACACATTAGATATTCCAAATAAAATTTTTCTGTATGGGCTATTGATTATTTGTGTCCATATTTTTAAGTACAAATAAATTATTTCAATTTTCCTCCTTCCTTAATTACCATTAGCTTTCAAGGAATAGTTTTTCCCACAAACTCCCATTTAATTAATTTGCCGGCCGATTAAAAGATAATTTATACTTTTCCTTCTAATCTGTTATCTCCCCCACGTTACTGTTTAACTCTCAATTTGACATTACAGTAAATTATATTTATGTATCAATATATATTTATATTATTATGTATAACTAAAATCCATCACTGGTTCTATGGTACATATTTAATCTCTCTCTATCTCTCTCTCTCTCTCTCTCTCTCTCTCTCTCTCTCTCTCTCTCTCTCTCTCTCTCTCTCTCTTTCTCTCTCTCTTTCTGAAGCTTACGCATACACACACACACACACACATAGACATACAGAGGTGTTCACACACGTGTGCATACGCACACACACACACACACGCACAAATATAGTCTAGAGATATACAAAAAGAAACACAGACAAGTGAAAGAATAACAAATATGGGGTAGTAATTAAACGCTCAGGGACAATGGAAAGAGTCATCAACGTTTCGAGCCAACGCTCTTCTATAGAAAAACAAAATTGAGGGAAGAAAACAGATGGAGAGAGATATGTACATGCGTATGAATGTATGTATATATGTACGTGTGTTTACACACACGCACACACACATATATTTTATTACGTAACAATATTAGATACACTTCAGACGGTGAGCTGGCAGAAACGTTAGCACACTGAGCGAAATGCTTAGCAGTATTTCGTCTGCCGTTACGTTCTGAGTTCAAATTCTGCCGAGGTCGACTTTGCCCTTCATCCTTTCGGGGTCGATAAATTAAGTACCAGTTACGCACTGTGTTCGATGTAATCGACTTAATCCCTTTGTCTGTCCTTGTTTGTCTCCTCTGTGTGTAGCCCCTTCTGGGCAGTAAAGAAATAAGAAACGTTAGGACGCCGGGCGAAACGCTTAGCGGTATTTCGTCCGTCTTTACGTTCTGAGTTCAAATTCCGCCGAAGTCGAC
>NC_068982.1:46415189-46416971 GCF_001194135.2 Octopus bimaculoides | reverse complement strand
AGTTCAAATTCCGCCGAGGTCGACTTTGTCTTTCATCCTTTAGGCGTCGATAAATTAGGTACCAGTTGCGTACTGAAATTGATCTAATCGGCTGGCCATCTCCCCAGAAATTTCGAGCCTTGTGCCTGGAGCAGAAAAGAATATTAGATACACTTCAAGTGGTGAGCTGGCAGAATCATTAGCATGTTGGGCAAAATGCTCAGCGGCATTTCGTGCGTCTTTACGTACAGAGTTCAAAATCTGCCGATGTTGACTTTCTTTCATCCTTTCGAGGTCGACATAATAAATACTAGCTGAGTACCGGGGTTGATTTAATTGACTTACCTATTCTTCAAAATTGCTGGCCTTGTGCCAAAATTTGAAATCAATATTAGATACGCTTACAGAAACATTTAGCTTTGTTTTACAAGCTTAGTTTTGTGCATAACACATTTTGTTATCTTCTTTCCTCTCAACGTATTTTGATCATTTCTCGTCTTCTCTCTATTAACTAACAATGTTTAATCAATGTTTACGTACTTAATTATTAACTGAGCTCCACTTTCTAGATATTTGAAGACATCGCATTTGTTTGTTGCATAAACATTTTTGTTGCCTGTCTTTCAATCAAAGTAGCAGTATTTTGAAGACATCAGCAATATGAAATAACAACCCCGCATTACCCTGCTATTTTACCGCCATTAACCCAAAACAGTCTTGCGTCTTAATTGTAATAAATAATCTATATGTATACATGTTTCTAAAAAGACTTTAATCAATAATTTGATAGGCTTTCGAAACGGAACAATCGCTTTCATTGTCTACACAATATTGCACACACACACATATACTAGACACACACACATACTCACACCACACAGACACACACAGACACACAAATAATAACACACACACGCCACACACAGACACACACGCACACACACGCACATACACACAAATAAAAAAAAAATTGAAAATATTTTTCAAATCTTTTAAGTTATTTAATTTGAGAAGAGCATCGTTGAACCTAGAATAAAAATTTAGCTTTGATGTATATATTAATTCTTCGTTCTCAAGCAATATGTCTTCTACTTCAGATATTTTATCACATTTCTTGAACATATTCAGTCAAGTTCTTTCTTTCTTTCTTTATTGCTAGCTTCATTCATAGATTGCACTGCACTCGTGTCAGGGTCCATTGTTCAAGAGTTTTAGTCGGTTATTTGAAATCCGCCGTAGTTTGTCTTGTATTTCCTAACACTGACCTTCAGAGGGATGAAAGTCGAGTTTGACCGAGCGTAAAGGAATGTGCTTGAAGCAGATCAAAATAAAACAACCACAAGGTATCTTTGTCTGACGCTCCAAACTTGAAGCATCTCCTGTCGCTATTCACAAATACACACAGATACACATAAACACGCACACACACACACACGCACGCACACACATGCACACACATGTATGCACCTTGCTCCTACCTTGTTCCTTCTTTCATCATTTCCATGACTTTCTTTTCTTTCTCTCCGAACTTTTTTCTCTTTCCTCTCTCTGAAGAAGAGCCATGTTCGAAACGCCACACAGGTCTCTTTTTTGCCATCTTAAACTTTCTCTGAAACATTCCCTTTGTGCGTCCTTTTGACTTTTTGTAGTTTTTGTTGTTTCTGCTGTTCATTTTTGATTTACGCATATATATATATGTATATATATATATATATATATATATGTATGGAGGAAAAAAGGAGGTCACCAGAATTTTTGAAAAGCTTTTTTTTTCTTCTCAATATACTTGTCACTCCTTTTTTC
>NC_068982.1:46414436-46414858 GCF_001194135.2 Octopus bimaculoides | reverse complement strand
TATATATATATATATATATATATATATATATATATATATATATGTATGTATGTATGTATGTATGTATGTATGTATGTATGTATGGACGTATATATATGTGTGTGTGGTTTGTGGATGTAAACTATATAGCAAATATATAAACTGAGCAAATTTTCTATTTCTCAGTATGCTGAAAAACAAAACAGGATTAACATCAGAGGTTTTTACATCATTCTGGTTAATTCTGTAATAATTAGCTGCTAATTCGTTTATATACTCAACAAATCCTATAGCTACTGGAGCTACTAATTTGCATATCATAAGTGTTTGTGCATACCTTCACACATGCGCACACACATATGCAGGGGGCACACACACGTGTTTGTATGTGTATATTTACATTTGTAGGCATATATATATATATATATATATATATATATATA
>NC_068982.1:46409277-46413661 GCF_001194135.2 Octopus bimaculoides | reverse complement strand
GAGCCGCTTACACGTGATTTCGATGTCACATTCGTTGAAAGCATGCGAAATAACCTGGAAAAGAAAAAGGATCCATGAAACAAAACTCCTTTGCTGGGAAATTCAGACTTTCCCTGTGATCCAATGGGTCATGGGTAGTCCAGCATATGTAAATACTGATTAATATGTATGGAGTAACATGTTTTCATTTATAGTTACACACTCTTGCAAATGTGTGTGTGTGTGCGTGTGCGTGTGCGTGCGTGCGTGCGTGCGCGCGTGCGCGTGTGTGCGCGTGCGTGTGTGTGTGTGTGTAAAAATTGATAGGATAATATATCCATAAATTATTTAGTTAATGATTTATTCTATAGTTATAATTTATGTTATAATTTAGTTATAATTTATGAAGAAATTTTCCCGATCTCTTTTCCTATGTATACTCTGTGATCTTTTTAACTTTGGCTCCTAGTGAAAGAAAGGTCGAACCAAAATACCGAGTCCTAGCAGTTTTCTCTTTTGACGTATAAGAATACTCGTAAAGTTCTAAATACTGGTTGTTTGTCAAGCAATTTAAAATTTTAATCGTAGTGTGTATATAAGAATGTGTCTATGTATACCTGCGTGTGGTGTGGTGGTGGTGGTGGTGGTGTATGTGTGTGTGTGTGTGTGTGTGTGTGTGTGTAATTAGAATTTAGAATTTCTCGAAGTAAATTACTAAAAATGCTACAATCAAGAATCATGTACTCAGTGATGGTTTATATTTGTGCCAATAATAAAATACTTTATTAAAATTCATTAATAAACGACACTGCAAACTCTCATCATAAAGTAGATTCTGATGTATAATAATGACTTGGCAAAGGCTTTAGAACATCTGACAAAATGCGTTGTATTTTTGGCCAAGGTCTTTTGCCTTGAGCTCAAATCATGCTAAGCTTATCTTTGTCTTTCATCCTTTCAGGGTCGATGAAATAAATATCAGTCAAATACTGGAATTGATACAATGGACTATATTCCACTTACGAAATTTTGGCCTTCTCTCTATTTTGTTAAATGAATTGATAATCCGAATGCATAGCCTCGAGAAATCACTTTAAAAATCTCAATAAATTTCAAAACGCAGGATCGCAAACACCTAAAAATGGCGGTTCTAAAAAAGACAAAAAAAAAAAAAAAGAATTCAACTGAAAATTTAAATATAAGTAATACGATCCAGTATTTTCCCAATTTAAATCAATGGAAAATATTTTAACCTTAACAGAATCTTTGAAAGACATATCTATGAAATTGCTAGATCGGTGCTGACGCCCTTGTTGTGGTTGTTAGTGTTGATGTTATTTTCATTTTTGTTTATCCCCAATTTTATTCAAACGGATTAATTAATCAGTTTGAATATTGATAGCTGTGATCACCTTACCCTTTCTGCTTGGCAATTAATTGGGTTCCTATCCTTTTCTGAGGCCTCAGGATGTGATCTGAATTAAATTCCATTAGTATTTTCTTACAAGACGAGTGCCCACATAGAGACTCCATCATTTGCTCGTGTAAAGTTATAGTAATTTGATATGGGTAATTTCACCTGCAAATTCTAAATAGTTTACTCCAGAGCGCGTCATGATTCAATAGAATACATGCCACGACCAGTTAAGATGAGCTAATAATTATTACTGATCGAAAAAGTCATAGCTGGAATACTTTTAGCCATAGACATGTTCAATCAATGCCAAAACATGCAGATAAACTGTATTGGTAGACCTGAAGAAGGCAAGGTATGAGCTTTGGGTAGAAAACATCGATGTAGTAGAAAATGAATTTATCATAGACAATAGACTAGAAATGTTAAACGACCACATGTTTGATATGATTAAAAAAATTCAGTTTGAGGAAATGTGATGTCCATTATTTTTGCATACCCTTTTGATCGGTGAGGTTGATGGAGCTAATATTTAGTCTGAATTTCAGTTAATTAACTATCATAGATAATCTGGGACGAAGAAGAGAATTATAGACGAATGAATTGCTATGAAGTATGGATTAAGCATGACATTTCATACAAGATTTGAAGGTTCAGGAAATAAGACTAACACGAGAAAGAGGTTATGGGTGCATGAAGTAGGCTTGATTAAATGTATCGATATATACCATTATAGTAATTTAAGAGAAAGAGAGAGGAAGCTGCAACCTCTAAGCTGAGAGAGTGTTTGTTGGCTAAGGGCTGTAGTGTGGTTGGAAATAAGTATTATTAAATTTGATGGATCACTATTTTCTTTTAACTATCACGTGGAGTACTTGAATTAATTGGTGTTGAATGTTTCTTTTTTTTATCCTCTTGAAATGAAAGCCCAGCGCTGAGGATTCAGTTTTGGTAATAATGGAAATGAATGATCTCCATTGGAAGTCATCAAAGATTGCGTGGCATAGAATTTGTGGGGACACTGAGAGTTTTTGTTACGTTTTGTTTATGATTAGGGTAAGTGTAGTGTCGCAAGAATGTTTCCATGATGGGTGGTGGTTTTGTTCTGTTATGGAACGAAATTATGTCACGTGTCAACTGGAAGATTGTTTTATAATGTTTATAGAAGTCATGTATGCGTCTAATGTAAAGCTGTTTGGGTTGCGTATACATAATGCATAAATGCGAAAGGTTAAAAAGGGAGGAAAGGTGATATTATATGTATAAGAGAGAGAGCGAGGGAGAGGGAGAGGGAGAGGGACGGTGTGTGTGTGTGCGTGCGTGTGTTTATAGGATTGCACGATCATAGCTGACCGGAGGGTAAAATGTTAATAAGAAGAATCTCAAGTTATGTCTGTTCGATCGGGGTGGCCTGGAGCTAAACAATACGAACAAGAAAAAACCCAACAGCATCAGCCACCACAACAACAGTAACATCAACGACAATCTATGTTTATTTATAAGAAAAGAAATACAAATCATATTGACTTTGCTGAATAGCAGAAATGAATGTCTAAGAAGGTGAAGATCTTTGTACTTCTACTTAAAGATTTTTCCATTGAACATAAGTATCATGAACTATATCATAAAAGTAAGCCAAAGGTCAATTTCAGATGTTTTCCCAAAGTGGAAAAGATTACGTAAACATGAACGGGTATTTAGAGATTCAATTACATGAGAATCTAAATATGTCTGTAAGAAACTGAAGCAATATATCATTTAATATTTAGGCGAGTATTTACAGATTAAGTACTGTGTTATAACAAAATTATGCTACGGTAAAGAAAAAAAAAGAACTATGCAAATCTGACAGGAAATACATTTAAAAAACGTTATTTACAACATACTGGCCGTTTCAGAAACACACAAAAGCAGTGCTTTTAACAAAATATATTTAAACATTCAAATAAAAGAATGAAAACAAGACCCTGTCAAAATGTATAGTTTGTTTGCCAAGAAATCAAATAAGGTTTAGAATACAAATATCATAATTTGGCACAAAATGATTTACCTCACCACAAATAACAAGAGTTAATCTCAAAATTTAGATGAGATACAGAAAAAAAAAAAAAAAGAAATAGTAAGCCTCATATTTCAATGTGTTCTAGCTTGTCAACTAATAACTTAGCAATCACAAAGAAACAGGTGTTGGTCTAGAAGAAGCAACCATAGAAATGGCTAAAAGTCTCATGAGACAAGAAAACATTGTTAATGAAATTTTAAAAATATCTATACAGCGATCAGTACATTTTTAAAAACCGAAATATTGTGAGTGTATATGTCTGTATATACGTGTGTGTATATGTATATACAAGACGTTGAATAACTGACAAGGCGGGTGAGTCCTAGACCAGTGCTCCACAACCGTTGTACCGCGGAGCACTGGTGTGCCACGAGATGATGCTTAACATTCTTATCTGTCTCCTCTTCTATCTTTTCTCTTGTCAAAGACAATATTCCATTCCTCCAGCGTTCGCTACTTTACCTTGTCTGGCCTAACGTTCCTCCATGTTTCTTTTCGTTTGGCTTGTTGTATGTCTCCATTATCCTGTTTTTGGTACCAACTTTGACCCTCCGCAAATCTCAAATTTTATTTTGGTTCGCGGAAGCAAGTCTTTTCGAAGCCTCATATTGTCATTAATTGCTCGAAATGAGGAGTAGATGGACAGTCGACAATTGATGAAGGGACGTTTTTTTTAATGTTACTGTCTTGCTTTCCATTTTGTTTCTATCGTTGTTCGCATACAAAAGTTTGTCTTCGTATTTCATGTTGTTTACGTTTTGTGACGCCCTGTATTCATATTTATATATATATACATATACATGTATATATGTATGTACATATATGTATGTATATATGCATATATATTCTTTTTTATTTATATTGTTATATGATTGAACGCCACACATCAATTTCCAAGTAAGTATATATATATATATATATATATATAT
>NC_068982.1:46403552-46405012 GCF_001194135.2 Octopus bimaculoides | reverse complement strand
CTTACTTACTTATGTATGTAGGTAGGTATATATTTGTGCTTATATACGAGGTGGTGCTGAAAAGTTCCTGACTTTAAGGGTAGAGTCAAAGGCCTGGTTGGTGGTCCAACTTTTGAGTTCTGTTACAGAGTTAAGAAAACTTGAAGGACCGCTGCAATAAGTGTGTGAATCTGAGAGGGGAATATGTTGAATAAAATCATAATTAACTGATCCGCACATGACACTGTTTGTACCCTAAGTAAGGAATGTGTAAAATTTGGATGAAATCGGTTGTGTAGTACTTGAGTTTTAGGGATTCACACAGACAGACAGACACACATTCTCATCTTTATATACAGATTTATAATAGGAATTATATACACGTTTACGCACATAAGCAGCAAATATGTGGGTATATATGTGACTTTTGTCTCATATGAATTTACTTGCAATAATAGAGAGACACTTCCAAAAGCACAAATGTGTACAGATGGATGCCATGAGATATGGGGATAGAGAAAGATAGAGAAAAAGAGGGAGGGAGAGAGAAACCGAGAAAGAGAGAAAGAGAAAGACAACGATGGTAGGAGAGAGAAAGGGTGAGAGAAGCAGAGAAAGGGAAAGAGAGAAAAAAAAAGAGAGAGAGAGAGAGAGAGAGAGTAAGGTAAAAGGAGAGTAATAAAGAGAGAGAGAGAGAGAGAGAGAGAGAGAGAGAGAGAGAGTAAGATAAAAGGAGAGTAATACAGAGAGAGAGAGAAAGAGAGAGAGAGAGAGAGAGAGAGAGAGAGAGAGAGGGAGAGAGAAAGAGAAAGCGAAATTGTAAGAAATATTTGAAAGGAAGGCAGAAATATAATAAAAATGTGTAGTCACACTCATATCTTTTGTTTTCATGGAAATTTCTGCATGTGTGTGTGTGTATATGTGTGTGTATATGCGCGCGTGCGTGCGTTCGTGTGAGTGAGTGTGAGTGAACTAGAGTGTTTGTATATACATTTATGTGTTCTTATTTGTGTTCTTTCTTCATATCATGTCTATCAGCCTACAACGTGCTGTTTCTTACAAATTCCATTGTCCAATTAGCATATTTCACAACTGTATACCGCGTTCTGCAGTACTGCTGAAGGTACTTAGTAAGAAGGCCTTATGTTGTCGTACAAAAAGCTATGTACATGTGCGTAATTGCATTGCATGCCTGTATGTGTGGTTGGATAGATGCATGAATGAAT
This sequence comes from Octopus bimaculoides, assembly GCF_001194135.2. Classification (NCBI taxonomy): domain Eukaryota; kingdom Metazoa; phylum Mollusca; class Cephalopoda; order Octopoda; family Octopodidae; genus Octopus; species Octopus bimaculoides. The sequence continues at coordinate 46,403,807 of NC_068982.1, read as the reverse complement.
AGATGGATGGATGCCTGAATTGCTATGACTGAAAATGCGCGTATGTATGTATGTTTGTATGTATGTATGCTTGCATTATATTTGTATGTATATATGTATCTATGTATGTCATTATTCAGTTTATTTCAAGATTTCTTGCCAATAGAGAAAGAACCGGTTTCTAACATAGAGCCAAGGCTCCTTCATCGAAATTTCAAAATCAACAACAGAGTATTTTTGTTTGTGTATGTATGTATGCATGTATGCATATACACA
>NC_068982.1:46402064-46403328 GCF_001194135.2 Octopus bimaculoides | reverse complement strand
ACACACACACACACACACACACATATATATCAGGTCATCCCATAATTTCTGTCCGATTTTACCTTTTTCAAAATTGAATGAAATTTAATAGTACTTTAGAATGTCTAATGGAATTGAAAATTATTTTTAAGCATTTGTGTGCATTTAAACTAATTAAATAATATTTTACAGAATAATAGAATTTAAATTTCTTTGAGTAAAACTCTTTCTAACATGAAGTATCCAAAGACCATTTAAGGTACCTAATGCTTTATGAGTACAAAAAAGGAAACTCTGCAGCCGAAGCGACTCGAAACATACACCCAGTTTATGGGAAAGAATGCTTGAATGAAAGAACTTGCAGAAGATGTTTTGCAATATTCAGTAGTGGAGATTTCAGCCTTGAAGATGAACATCGAACAGGACGTCAAGATGAGTTTGATGATAAGCTCCTTGAGGCATTACTTGAAGAAAATCCTGCATTATTAGTTGACGAATTGGCAATAAATTTTAGCTCAAACCATACAACTGTTCAACATCATCTTCAACAACTTGGAAACGTTCCTAAACTTGGAAAATGGGTGCCTCATGAATTGTCCGAAAGCAACCGCTAATCCCGAGTTGACATCTGCTCTTCTCTCCATTCTCACGAACTCATTTCACCCTTTTTGGATAGACGAAAAATGGATCTGCTATCGAAATGTTAAATGCCGTAAACAATGGCTTGGTAAAAGGGAAAAAGCTCGACCACAACCGAGAAGGGAACTTTATGGGAAAAAGGTTCTTCTCTCTATCTGGTGGGATTGCAAAGGAGTAATTCACTTTGAATTGTTACCACCTAATTCAACAATCAATGCTCAAGTCTACTGTCAGCAATTAGAGCGTTTGAACCAAGCATTGAAGAAAAAGAAACCCACTTTATTAAATCGAAAAGGAGTGATGTTTCATCAAGACAATGCGTGACCCCACACTGCAAAGATCACATCACAAGATCGAAGAGCTTGGTTGGGAAAAAATTCCTCATCCACCTTATTCTCCCGACCTTGCTCCTTCAGACTACCATTTCTTTCGCAGTTTACAGAATCATTTGTGGGACAAAACTTTCGCAAGCCAGGAGGAGGTCGAAATTGACATTTCAGAGTTCTTCGCTTTGAAATCAAAAGAGTTTTACATTGATGGGATTAAAAAACTTGTAAATAGATAGAAGAAAGTCCTAGATAATCAGGGAAAGTAGATTGATGTTTAAATTTCAATTAAATATAACATTTGATCACTTGTTTTCTTT